>NC_056749.1:117392071-117692071 GCF_019279795.1 Protopterus annectens
CACAGACAACCCCCTCTTCCTACCACCAAACACTAATATATGCGAGAGATGCAATTATACAGCCAAACTGGAGGCAAAGCTTTCTCAACCCAAGACTGGAACTGACAGTCAAGAGGAGAAGGAAAATACTTGCAACACACCACCAGTCTTACATAGACCTACTAAACCAACACCAGCAATTAACACACACAAATACACTAAAACATACTCTGAGGCTCTAAATAAAAATCTGCAAAAGCAACAGAGACCTCCAAAGCAGACACCCAAGCAACCTCCACACCCCATCACAAACCATGAAACACATACCTCACATAATCACATAATCAGTGTGCCATGCAATCACATCCCTTAAGGCAAAATGACATACCCAACACACTAGTAATAGGTGACTCTATAGTCAGGCACACTGATGTCCCACTAACTAGGCTGGACAAGGAGAAGGTTACAGTTAGCTGCCTGTCGGGCACCAGGATCCGCCACATAACACAAGCACTCAGGTCACTCCAGAACAAGTACAAATACGACTCTGTCATTGTCCATGTTGGTGTGAATGACCTGAGACGTACCTCCCTGGACTACATGAAAAGAGACATGGAAGAGCTCTCTGATCACGTAGCCCAGGCCGGTATGACCCTGACCCTGAGTAGCATCCTGCCCTCACCAAGAATGATGCCACAGTAAAAAGAAAAAATGATCAATTTCAACAATTGGCTAAGTTTCTGGTGTCATTCAAAGGGGATCCTCCACCTGGGATGACATGCTCGATAAGCCACGTTGCTTCGCAAGAGATGGTTTGCACCTGTCAGGGCTTTCGAATACTGGCTAAGGCTTTTGCCGCCCCCCATAGTGCCTTTTTTAGGCAAGGCTCAAAAGACAAACCCACCATCGTAAATAGCACAAGTAACCAAAAACTGAGGGTAATGCTACTCAATGCCAGAAGTCTAAACCTCAAAATGCATGCACTCAAGGCACTCCTCAGTATGGAGAAAGTACAGTTGTGTACACTTACCATAAATGTAGATGTTCGAGTGTATTCACTGTTGCAGTCATTACATTTGGGTTATCCTGCTGGCAGGCTACCCTCAGTCGGCCTGAATTCCAAAGTCTAGGTCCGGCGTCGGTTGCTGTCGCCTCTTCCCTGACGTCAGTGCACCAGGGGTATAAAAGATGTAGCCGACGCCATTTTCTTCAGTTTTTCTTGCCCAGATGTCAGGTGCCCCCAAAAGGGTAGGCTAAAAATATGCCAATAAAACATGCATGCATCAAAATATATAATACCTTCATCGACAAGCAAATACACCGCATAGGTTGTATAGATTAGAAAAGTGAAAATAAGCTGCAGCAAAGATATGGGGGATGGTGGGTGGGTAACCTGGACTGCAACAGTGAATACACTTGAACATCTACATTTATGGTAAGTGTACACAACTGTACTATGTTCTTCGTGTTTCACTGTTGCAGTCATTACACTTGGGTTGAATCCCAAAGCTATGGTTGGGAGGCTGGAGCTAAATAGCATTAGGAGTGGCTATGAGGCCCTGCAGAACTGCAGTGGCAAAGCCTGCCCTGGATTTAGAGTAGAGTGGTAAATGATAGTGCTTTGTAAAGGTGTGCACTGAACTCCAGGTTGCAGCCTCTAAAATGTCTTTGGTTGGAACTCCCCTGAGGAAGGCTGCTGAAATGGCTGCTGCTCTGGCTGAATGTGGCCTAATGCCCTTAGGCACTGGCTTGCCATGTTGTGAATAGCAGAAACAAACGCAGTGGCCTATCCACTTTGAAATAGTCTGCTTTGAGATAGCCTTTCCTTGTGATCCTGCAGCATATGCCACTATTAGTTGCTCTGTCTTTCTGAAAGCTTTGGTTCTGTCCAAGTAGAAGCGTAGCTGTCTGTGTATGTCCAAAGAATGCAGAATTCTCTCCCCCTTATTCTGTGGGTTTGGATAAAAAGTAGGCAGATGAATAGTTTGGCTAAGGGCCACACTGGACACTACCTTAGGCATAAATGTTGGGTTTGTCCTCAGAGAAACCCTGTCTGGATAAAAAATGATAAAAGGTTCCACAGCCATGAGGGCCTGTAGCTCTGAGACTCGTCTTGCAGAGGTTATTGCTAGGAGTAGAGCTGTTTTCCAAGATAAAAATTTTATATCAGCTGTAGCGGCTGGCTCAAAAGGAGGCAGGGTGAGTTTTTCCAAAACATAACTGAGGACCCATGCTGGTATTGGTGATCTTTTTGGAGGCCTTAAGTTTTTGGCTCCTCTGAGGTACTGCCTTAACAAGGGATGAGAAAAGATTGGTGGCTCTGTATTGTAATGAGCCGAAATGACAGAGGCATGAATTTTAATTGATGAAAAGGATAGGCCTTTGTCCAGCATCTCAGTTAAGTATTGCAAAATCTGAGAAATATTTGGTACAGCTGTGTCAATTCCTTGTGCCTGGTTCCAAGCACAGAATTTCTTCCATTTTCCAGTGTAAGATTTTCTGGTACTAGGCCTTCTGGCCTCCAAAATAACATCCATTACAGCTTTAGTGAGAGGCGCATTTTTTATCACTACATTATCTGCCATGCTGCCAGATTTAAGGTCTTTAGTTGACTGTGCAGGATCTGATTGTTTTGTTGGGATAGTAGATGAGGTATTTGAGGCAAGGTCCAAGCCGGGCATTGAGACAAGTTCCTTAGGATTGGATACCAGTGCTGGCGGGGCCAGTCTGAGGCAACCAGTATCATCTTTGGCTTCTTTTGTCTGACCTTTAGGAGTACCTTGGGAAGGAGAGGCAGTGGAGGAAAGGCATATACTGCTAAGCTTTTCCAGCTGAAGTCCACTTTCCATGCTTGTCTGTGATAAGACCTTGTGCAGAATCTTTTTAGTTGGTAGTTGTGAGGAGAGGCAAATAGATCTATATCCGGGCATCCCCATTTCCTTGTTATCATGCTGAAGACTTGTGGATCCAATTTCCACTCGTGGGGATCCATGAGGTTTCTGCTTAGTTCGTCTGCCAGAGTATTTATCATTCCTGGCAGGAATTGTGCCTGCAGATGTACTTGGTAAGTCAATGTTGTGTCCCACAAAGTCATGGCTAGTCTGCAAAGGGGGTAAGAATGAGTGCCTCCCTGCTTGTTTATATACCACATGACTGTGGTGTTGTCTGTCTTTATCAGTAGTTGTCCCGGATGAAGTAGGTCCTTAAAGACTGTCAGGGCATTCTGAACAGCTAGCATCTCTTTTTGATTGATATGTAGATTCATTTGGTTTGCGGACCATGTGCCCTGAATTCATCTTCCTGCTATGTGGGCCCTCCAGGCATAATCTGATGCATCCGTTGTTAATGTCTGCCTGGCTGGGGGTAAAGTGAATGGCTGTCCCTTGTTCTGGTGACAAGCCTTCGCCCACCAACGAAACTCCTGTTTCAGGCAGGGAATGAGGGTAATTATTGTTTTCAGGCTGTGGCAATGTTGAGTCCAAACACTTTTTAGGTACCATTGAAGTTTCCTCATATGCAGTCTCGCATATGGAATTAGTAGAATGCAGGATGCCATGAAGCCCAAAGCCTGCAGAATTTTTCTTGCAGATAACTGGGCCTTTGTTGCCAACAGGTTGAAATAGGTAGTCAGTTGCCTTTGTTTGTCTGGCAGTTGTATTTAAGCTTGCACCCAGGAATATTATCTCTTGAGAGGGTACTAGTTTTGATTTCTTTTCGTTGACTGTGTACCCTAGGCCTGTTAGAAATCTCTTTACAAATGCCAGATGCTGTAGTAGAATGTCCTTGTTCTCTGCTTGAATGAGGCAGTCATCCAAGTAAGGATATATTTGTATTCCTCTTTGTCTGCAGTATGCAATTACTGGTGCCAGGCACTTTGTGGAGACCCTGGGTGCAGTAGATAAGCCAAAGGGCAGTGCAGAGAATTGGTAGTGCATTGAGCCAGCTTTGAATCTGAGGTATCTTCTGCATGTTTGTCTGATTGGGACATGTAGGTATGCCTCTTTTAGGTCTAAAGTCACAAGCCAAGCCTTCTTGCCCAGCATGGGCAGAAGTTGCTGTAGAGTCAACATTTTGAATTTTGGTATATCCAGAAATGTATTTAGAATAGATAGGTCCAGTATTGGTCTCCAGGTCTTGTCCTTTCTTGGTATCAAGAACAGTCTTGAATAAAATCCTTGTCCCTGCTCTTGCTCTGGTACTTGTTGAATGGCCCTCATGTCAATGAGGGATGAGACTTGTTTTTGTGCCTCTGCCCATTGATGTTTTGGCAGGTCTGGCCAACCGTTTGTCCTTGGCAGGGTATGGATGTGAAACTTGTAGCCCTGTGACACTATGTCTACGACCCATTTGTCCTGGGTTATTATGTGCCAGTTTTGAGAAAAAAGTGCTAGTTTTCCCCCTAAAGGTGCTGCCGGAAGATAAGTGCTTGGTGCAGGCAGGGGGAAGTCATTGCGACAGTTTCCTGTATGATTGTGATTTGTCCTCTCCACCTTTGGAGGTAGAAGCACTCCACTGCTTAGACCTGTAGGATCCTTGCAGCTGTGATCTGCCTCTAGGGCGTCTGTATCTGCCCCTTTGTGTTCTGTCTGACACTGGAAAGGACCAATTCTTTGTAGGCCAGTGTCTGCTAAATCTTGGAGGCTGAACCTGTAAGAAATCCTTGACTGTTTGCATAGATTTAGCTTTGTCCTCCATTTTCTTTAACACCTCTTCTGCCTTAACACCAAACAAGGTATCATGCTGTAATGGGGCATCTAATAATTTTGCTTTGACATGATCAGGCAGACTTTGTTCCTTTAACCAAGCATGCCTCCTGATGACAGAACCCATAACAGCAGCTCTACAGGAGGCCTCCAAAGAATCAAAACCACATTGCAAAGTATGCTTTCCAACTTGTTCAGCTGTATGCAATAAATCCTGCATTTCTTTGTTTTCTGCACATTCAGAATTTGTCAATATTTTCTGTTTAAGCAGTGACATAATATATTGCTGATATTCGAGCATATGAAACTGACAATTTAATGCCCTTATAGCCAAGGTAGTGGAAATGTAAATCTTTTTTCCCCATCTGTCCAATGCCCTAGAATCCCTGTCAGAGGGGGTAGGGTTTTTTGCAGCGGAAGCATTGACCCCTTTGGGACCCTGAGAGATAGTTTCTGGGTCAGCAGCAGGGTTTTTGAAAAAGAATTTATGAGAGTCAGGAACCCTGTAGTACCTGTCCGGCTTAACAGGAGCTGGAGTTAATGACTCAGGGGTCAGACTGGACTCTGAAAATACATCATCAACAATGTCTAACACAGGTGGAATAGCTAGGGGCCTGTGTTGTGGTAGTAAAAGGAAGTCTCTGTGCCTTTTCTTAAATTCTGAAAAATCTTGGCTCTCCCAGTGGAAATGCTCCCTCATGGTATGCAAGGTTTCCCCAAAAGAGTAATCCTCAGGAGGAGAGGCTGAAGGGATAGATTCTTCAGCATCAGAATCCTCATAGGGAGGAAGAGAGTATTCCTGATCAGAAGAGGAATCAGATGAAATGGAAACCTGATCTAAAGATTCATATTCTGTCTCTTGCCTAGGCCTTTTATCAGGTGGGGGATGGGAACCCCTGATCAAAGTAATTAAGTCTTCGGCCATTTTGAGCATCTGTTTTTTGGGCATGGAGGCCTGTCCATGAGGCTGTTGTACTTGTTTCTTTGTCTTTAAGGGTGCTTTAGTCTTTGCCTTTGAAGCTGAAGTCGTTTTAATGTATAATTGAGTTGGTCTGAAAACACCTTCAGAAGCCGATGCCTGCTCAGTGGCTCCGGACCCATCTGAGGGAATAGTCTCCGAAGGTCCAATACCTTGAGCCTCCAGCGGCCTAGGCGACTCCACGTGGGAGTCGGTAACGGCCTGCGGGTCTAAAGTAGTGGGCGTCAGGGGCTGCGAAGGCGCCTCACTGAGAACCGGCGAACCGGCGACTGGCTTAGAAGAAGCCTCATCATCAGTTTTGGACCTCGGATGCCTGTCCTTTTCTTTTTCTTTGCGTTTCTTGTGAATTCCGGTAGTCAGATGGCTATCTGACGACATTGTATAATTAAATCTTCTGCCAAAATAGTGTAATGCAAAATCGTACTGACGCTTAATAGTGCGTTGGTTAAATCTAGCACAAAACCGACAACTCGCAATGTCGTGGTCAGGGCATAGGCAAGGAATACAGTAAGAATGAAAGTCCTTATGAGGTATTTGCTTCCCACAAGAAATACAATTATTAACTTTTTCTGACATCGGTCTGGAGCAAGAAAAAAGTTTCCCCAATGGGGTACTTAGCTTTTAATGAAGACTTCGGATCTGAAATTCGAACACGAAAATCTCAGGAGTCGGCCGACCAGCACTTGCAAACTGCTTATGCTTCGGGCACCGTGCGGCAAGAAAGACTGAAGAAAATGGTGTCGGCTGCATCTTTTATACCCCTGGCACACTGACATCAGGGAAGAGGTGACAGCAACCGACGCCAGACCTAGACTTTGGAATTCAGACTGACTGAGGGTAGCCTGCCAGCAGGATAACCCAAGTGTAATGACTGCAACAGTGAAACACGAAGAACGTCATCGATATCTGTGCAGTAACAGAAACCTAGTTTAAGGCTCCAGAGAGCACCCCAGCACTACCAGGCTATAACTCATACCATACTTTTTGGCCACAGAACCCGGACAGAAACACAAAAGGTGCGAGTGTATCCATATTAATCAAGGATACCCACACCTCCAGGTTAGTGGCACAGCACAATGCCTCAGAGATCATCCATGTGCAACTAACAATGGGCAAAACTGAAATTCAAATTGTAGCTTGCTACAGATCACCCACCATGACCCAGGACCCCCATTCCATGTTTCTGGAGACACTGGAAAATATGAAGGTCCTACCAAACGCCCTAATATTGGGCGATTTCAATTACCCAAACATTAACTGGGAGTACTACTCAAGTACTAACTCTCTTGCCCAACGCTTCCTAGAATTTATAAACTCAAACGCCCTGGATCAATTGGTCAACACCCTCACCAGAGGTGACAGCATATTGAACCTGGTCATCACCAACAAGGGTGACCTGTGTTCTACACCGGAGGTCAAACCCTCGCTGGTTAGATCAGACCATAGACTAATCAATCTGGATATCCACATTCCCCACCCGCCCCCAATCAAGGAAACCACCATGAAAAGCTTTTCAAAAGCAAACTTCACTTTACTTAAGACAGAGATGGAAAGATTCACAGCCCCCATGCTAAAGAACAACACTGTCCAAGCTGCTGAATCCTTACAAGGGCACTCTATGAGCACCTGCAAGAATGCATGGATCGTGCTATCCCAAGCAAAACCAAGACTCACTCCTCCAAGAAAAGGAAACCAGTCTGGTGGACCCCTGCCATAAACAAGCTATACAAAAGAAGGAGGAAACTAGTACAGAAAAGAGTAAAATCCCAAGAAGGGAAGACATCCCTGATCAGTATCAGCAAGAACCTACGATCCCTCTTAAAATCATCCAAGGAAATCTTCAAAATCTTCAAAAGAAAAATTGCCAAGGACTCCAAAGATAACCACAAAGCGTTCTTTAGCTATGTCAAGAACCTAAGTGGAAACTCTCAGATCTGCTCTGAGTTAGTGCAGAATGGCACAAAATACACTGAACTGACTGATATTGCCAACATTCTGGCAGACAGGTTTAGTGCAAACTTCACCCCCCTCTCACCCCCTAAAGGGCCCATAACCATACCAGAAGAATGTAAAGCCCCGGCAATCACTGACACACAGGTTAAAACAGCCCTATCCAAAGCCAAGAATATAGCTTCAATGGGACCAGATGGTGTCCCAGGCTGTGTCTTACATGAGCTCCAAAATGAACTAACCCCTCACCTAAACACACTGTTCAAACTCAGCCTCTTTCAAAGGCTACGTACCCATAGAGTGGCGCACAGCAACATTTATCCCGCTCCACAAAGGTGGAGCCAAAACTGACCCCAGGAACGATCGCCCTATAAGCCTGACTAGCCTGGTCTGCAAGACTATGGAGCGCATCATCATGGAATTCATTAACAGAGACATTGGGACTCTTCAAACATTGGACCCTATCCAGTTTGGTTTTGTTAAGGGCAGATCATGCCTCCTAAACCTGGTGGACTTCTTTGAGACAGTTACCAAGGCTTTAGAAGAGGGAAAGGAGGTCCACACAGTCTACCTAGACCTTGCAAAGGCTTTCGGCACCATTCCACATTCTGGTATTACAGACAAGCTCATCGGCCTGAACATAAACCCCTATGTCACGAGATGGGTTGCCAGTTAGCTCATGGATAGAACCACATGGTGAGAGTTGCATGCTCTAGGTCCGACTCTAAACCAGTTATAAGTGGCGTCCCCCAGGGCTCAGTCTTGGGACCCCTCCTGTTCGGTATATACTTCTCAGAGGTACAGGCAAGCACAGGAGGACTATGGTTGACAAAGTTCGCAGACGACTGCAAACTGGGGGCCATAATTGACTCTCCAGCTGATACAGACATTCTCCAGAAGGGTCTCACTGAGACGGATACCTGGTGTCAAAATCATGGCCTCAAGCTAAATGCAAAAAAGTGCATAGTCATCCCCTTGGGAAAAAACAAAGTACCCGTGAACTACCACATACGTGGTAGTCCCCTAAATACAGAAAATGTAATAAGGGATCTGGGGACCCAAGTAGATAGTAATCTCTCCTTTGATAATCATATTGCCAAGGTGGTTAGAAAATCCTTCTATGTGGCCCACCTAATCACAAAAGGGTTTGCATCTAGAACAAAAGAGGTTATTGTGCCCCTCTACTCATCACTCATCAGACCCATCATAGAGTACAACACCCCATTTGGGATGTACCTTACAAGACACCTGCAACAGCTGGAAAGACCACAGAAGTACCTCACCAAGAGGTTTACTGGCCTCAAACAGATGCCTATGCAGCCTGACTGAAGAAACTCCAGCTGTACTTGGCTGCATACCGCTTACTCAGAGGTGATCTCTGCCTGACATACAAGGCCATGTGCAACCCAGAATTGATGGACATGCTCCACCTAAAAAAAAATAAATCCCCAAGAGCCACATGCTCTAGGGATCTAAACCCCACTATAACGATAAATAGGACGCGCTGGAGGGATAGATTCATGTCCCAGAGACTCCCCATGCTTTGGAACAAGATTCTAATGTACATTATGCAGTGCCCCTCACTAACACTCTTTAAGAGAAACCTTGACGGGTGGATGGGAAACAGAAAATTTACCCCGGGGATCACTGCAGTGGCTATGCTGGACAGAGGCTCAGGGAAATAATGGCTCTGCTGGACTGAGGCACAGGGAACTAATCTAAGGGGGCGGCGAAAGCAAACACATTCTGGCTAGGCTTATAGATGCCTAGTACTTACCTGTGAACCTGTAAATGTACTGCTACCCTGCTTTTGAAAGACTGTGAGTTCTGTCCCACATAAAGGCCCCACATTGGCATATTGCCATATAGATTATCCATATGATATATATGAGGAGTTCTGCGTTATTGAATTTGGGAGGGAGTCAGTAGTACTGGGTTTTAGCCAGGTTTCCGTAAGACACATAATGTCTGGGGAGTGGGTTGTTAGGAGGGTGTGCAGGTTGAGAATCTTTTTGTTAATACTTCTAATATTTAGGTGAAATGCTAGGAGGGAACTAGTAGAAGTATACATGGTTAGCTTGAATGTGGGGGTTGTGGTAGGGGAGTGGAGGTTATTGGGTGTGGGTGGGCCAGGGTTGGGATGAATGTCTCCATGCGTTATAAGGTTATAGTGACAAGATATTCTGAGCTTTAAGAGTTTGTTTATAAGTTTTATATAGTATTTGTCTTTAGGATTATGTTTTGTGGCTGTACAGGGGTGGTATTTTATAGAGGGTGGTATATTCAGTGTGCTGGGGATGGTAAAGTGTTTGGTGTTGTGTGTGAAGTCATGGGTGTCTGTTTGACCATTTGGGTAGTGAATACCACGGTCAAGTGTTTGTTCATAGGCAGTGAGACGGTAAAATAGAAACAGTATAGGCATTTGGGTAATTAGTATTTTTTTGCTTGTTTGCATTTAGTTAGGGGGCGGGGCAAAGTTTGATGGCTGACTGTGCTAACAGGGTGTGGAATAATGGGAGAGAAGGAAATGGGTTAAGGGGGAGGGTTGTTCAATGATGTGTGAGGTGCTAATTGGTACTCAGCAGGAGGGGAGTGTCAAAGTTTGGTTTAAATTTAGCACTAGTGGGGGGCGGGTGGAATTTGGGGGTAGGGAGCGGGGCGGGGCTAACACTGACTCCGAGAGTTACCTTCTGCTTTTGACTTGTATGATTGCCTGCAAGCAATGAGTTACCTTGGGCTTTTTGTTTGTATGATTGTCTGTAAGCAATGTTTTTGGCTGTACTTTAATTTGTTTTATTTTGTTTTTTATTTTATTCAAGCTAATTTTAATAGGATCCTAGGGGTAAACTAGCAAATTTAGTCAATATGGAGGGAGCCAAATTACTGTGGGGACAGCCTAGAAGCAAAACTTTACCAAATTAAAAAGTAAATGCTTGGCACTGGAACACTGTGTGAGTGTAAGGCTGATTCAAGGTATTATAGCCCAATCTAGTGGCAATTGGCTAGATTCCTTCACTGTTGTTGTGCACACACCTTTAAGCCTCAACAGTTTACAAAAACTAAATTGTAATTCACCTATTACAATAGAAAAGCTGGAAGGAGTCAGGTTCTTGCTTCCCAGAGGATTTACTCAGTTAAGATAGCCAGCTTCAGTGGAGAAGGTAGAAATTGCTTTATGCAGTTAATCGCAGGTGGGGGTGGGGGTCTCACAGGAAAGAAACCCATGCAAACTGAAAAATAAAGGTAAATAAGGCAGAATTAGTGCAAAGGTTACAAGAATGTGAAGTGGAGAGCATGCAAGGAATAGAGATGGAGAGTAAAATTAATTATATTGCATACACTATAATTACAATTGATTATATTGCATACAGTATCAGCTCTGTAAATCCAAAGACTAACAGTCTCTAAGCCCAGTGATAGCTATATAATTCAGCAGGATATAATGCACAAAGCAAAGTATGGCTGTTTTAGGACAATAATTCTACAGTTATACTATTCAGTATGAACTAACAGTAATATGAACTGCGTTCACTTAGCCTTCTATAAAAGCAATTGTAAAGTCCAGCCTGTAACTCTTCTTTTATATTGTATATATATATATATATATATATATATATATATATATATATATATATATATATATATACATATATATATATTTATTTAACATTTGTTTACCAGGAAAGTCCAACTGGGAAAGACACACTGTAGACGCTTGTCTTTGGAATGTGGGAGGAAAACACAGCACCCAGAGGTGACCCACGCAAACACAGGTAGGACATGCAGACTCTACACAGAAGGCACTCCAGAACCGGAGAACCTCTTGCTGTGAGGCAACAATGTTAACTGCTGCACCATTGCACCAAACACAGATATATATATATATATATACACACACACACACACACACACACACACACACACACACACACACACACACACACACACACACACACACACACACACACACTGGATATAAAAAGTTGACACACCCTTGTTAAAATGCCAGGATTTTGTGCTATAAAAAATGAGACCACAATAAATCATTTCAAAATGTTTCCCACCTTTAATGTGACCTATTATCAGTGCAATTCAATTGAAAAGCAAACAAATATAAAAAATAAAAACCGTACAATAAGCTGGTTGCATAAGTGTGCACACCCTTAAATTAATACTTTGCTGTGTGTGCACACCATTAAACTAATATTTTGTTGAAGCAACTTTTGATTTAATTACAGCAGTCTTCTTTGGTACACACCTGCCATCAATTAGAGACTTTGATTAACCCCAAATAAAGTTCAGTTGTCCTAGTAGGATTTTCTTGACATTTACTCAGTTGCCTGCTACAGTAAAAGCCATGGTTCACAGAGAGCTTACAAAGCATCAAAGGGATCTATCTCATGGTTGAAAGGTATCGGTCAGGAGAAGGGTACAAAAAAATTTCCACAGCATTAGACATACCATGGAACACAGTGAAGAAGTCATCAAAAAGTGAAGAAAATATGGGACAACAGTGACACTGCAAAGAACTGGGCATCCCTCCAAAACTGATGAAAAGACAAGACGAAAACTGGTCAGGGCGGCTGCCAAGAGACCTACAGCAACAGTGAAGTAGATGCAGGAATTTCTGGCAAGTACTGGTTGTGTACTACATGTGACAACAATCTCCCATATTCTCCATATGTCTGGACTACAGGTTAGTATTGCAAGACGGAAGCCTTTTCTTACACAGAAAAACATCCAGGCCCAGCTAAAATTTGCAAAACAATACATCAAGTCTCCCAAAAGCATGTGAGAAAATGTGTTATGGTCTAATGAGACCAAGGCTGAACTTTTTGTCTGCAATTCCAAAAGGTACGTTTGGCGCAAAAACAACACTTCACATCACCAAAAGAACACCACCCCCACTGTGAAGCATGGTGGTGGCAGTATCATGCTTTGGGGTTGCTTTTCTTCATCTGAAACTGGGGCTTTAGTCAAGGTGAATGGAATTATGAACAGTTCCAAATACCAGTCACTTTTGTCCCAAAACCTTCAGACGTCTGCTAGAAAGTTGAAGATGAAGAGGAAATTCACCTTTCAACATGATGATGACCCCAACCATACATCCAAATCAACAAAAGAATGTCTTCACCAGAAGAAAATTAAAGTTTTGAAATGGCCCAGCCAGAGCCCAGACCTAAATCCAATAGAAAATCTGTGGGGTGACATGAAGAGGCCTGTGCACAAGAGACGCCCTTGCAATCTGACAGATTTGGAGTGCTTTTGCAAGGAAGAGTGGGCAAATATTGCCAAGTCACGATGTGCCATGCTGATAGAATCCTACCCAAGAAGACTGAATGATACAATTAAATTAAAAGGTGCTGCAACAAAGTATTAGTTTAAGAGTGTGCACACACAAGACAGTATTAGCTTAGGGGTGTGCCCACTTATGCAACCAGCATATTGTATGTTTTTTATTTTTTATATTTTTTCCCCAAACAGATTTGTTTTTCAATTGAATTGTACAGGTTATAGGTCATATTAAAGGTGGGAAAAGTTTTGAAATTATTTATTGAGTTCTCATTTTTTATATATCACAAAAACCTGGCAATTTAACAGGTGTGTGTAAACTTTTTATATCCACTGTATATATATATCTATATATATAAAAACTGTTAAAATCTAATGCATGAAACTCAAAAGAGCAAAAATTTAAACTGTGATTGTTTTTTCAGTAGGGCAAGCACCCACCAGATGGATAAATCACCAATAAGTGTGGAATTCCTGCTGCTAAATACTTAGAAATCACACCACTAGTGCCTTCCTATTGAAACAACCAATAGCATTGTGTTCCTCAGCATCTTGTGCTTCAAGCAACCATATATATATATATATATATATATATATATATATATATATATATATATATATATATATGTTACATAACGACTGGTTGACACATAAAACAGCAACTGAAACACACTGACCAATCATTGCATCGCTAATACACCACATTGACACAATGTACATTGAAAAAAGAAACAAATTTCCTTTTCCGAAGCACTACCCACAACCAGACCAAATTCAGCTTAAATTTGACTAAATATTGCTAGTTTTATGGGAAGGGATTTTTTGTAACCTAAAGGAGCCCAAGACAACCTAGAGATCTTCTTCTTCTTTTGGCTTTTCCCGGTTAGGGGTCGCCACAGCATATCACCTTGTCCGCTCATGATTGGCAGTGGAGTTTTACAGTGTCGAGTTGCCAGCCTGGCGCCCAACCTTCCACAAAAGGCACACACTCACATCTAGGGCCAATTTAGTGCGTCCAGTCCACCTACAGCATATCTTTGGGATGTGAGAGGAAACCGGAGCACCCAGAAGAAACCCACGTGACTGCAGGGAGGACATGCAGACTCCGCACAGAAGGCACCCCAGCCGAGGATTGAACCGGAGAACCTCTTGCTGTGAGGTGGCAATGCTAACCACTGCACCACCGTGGCCACCCCAAGACAACCTAGAGATATTCGGCTGAAAATCCAGTCAGGAGGAAGCTTAGGCAAAGTAAGGGGTAGCACACATTATTAAGGTGGACAAGGGGGCTTCGCCCCTGCCCCTAATCCTACCCTGCATGTAACTTAAAAAAAACACAAAAAACCTTCCCATAACACTACCACTACACAAGACAGCTTGGACACTCATGGACACATGCACACAAATATACTAAATCTATACCCAAAGCTAACTCAAACCCTAACTATAAACACTCACAATCATGCACACTTAAACTATCCAATTTTTTGAAACAGCTCTTTTTGAGAAGCCTCAAGTGCTTCCTTCATTTCAGTCTCTGACTTTTGCAATTTTATCAGCTCATCTATTCTTTCCAGCCTTTTATCATTTGACTTTATATTTTCCTCCAATTTCTGACTTCGTTTAAACACCTCTGGCACATATGATTTATTTTATTCTAAATTAATGGAAGCCATAACTTTATACCAGATCTGAAACAACTGCAAGACTCTTCCCCACCAGAATTTTCTCTTCTCCATTTCTAATTGATTTTCTTTTACTTTTTTGGGATTTTATTCTTTACTGACATCCAGGCAGTACAGTGAGTAGCCAGCAACTGTAATTTCCCCAGATTGTTAGCTTTTACTGCCTTTTTACTTATCTTTTCTTCTTCACAGTGGGAGAGCTCGAATGAACTTCCTCTTCAGAATGCAGCCATCTTGGAATCTATTCTCTGTATGCTGTTGAGGCCAGGTTGTATTTCTTGAATTGTTTAGTGAATAAGGTGTATGTGTGCGTACTTTTTTTTTTTTTTTTTTACTTTGATCTGTTGAGCAACAGTGGTGTGATGTGAAATATCATCTCTCTGGGGGCCATCAGACCTACTTGGGTCAGTGCAGCAGATACAAATACCACAGCATTTGAATAACATACATTGTGTTAAACGTGGTCAACAGTGGAGGAATACAGGCGCCATAAGTGTCAGCATGGTCACCACAACTGAAAGTGGCAGGATTCAAACTCTGTCAGTGTCAGCATGGTCACTAAATTAGTGGTAGTGGTGAAGATATTTTAATTCTACCTACTTAGTCTACAAAAAGCAGCTTTGTCAGGAAAGGTGTGTATGTATACTCTCTCAGCCTGAAGGTAAATATGAACAGATTTAGTTTGCACAGCAGTTATTTATTTTTTCTGCGTTTTTTAATGAGATTACTGTAGGAATAGGAAGATATAGGATCATAGGAAGTTACTAGGCTACTGGGCCTGAGGTCCTTACAAGCCCAGCCAAGAATTTAGCTTATGTTTGAACAAGTCAGCAGCCGATGCTCCTGTCCAGCAGGGAAACAGGTGGAATCCCAAGGGTGTATTTTCTGTTCCCAATCCAGTTATCCAGGCTGCACTAAAAAGGGTTAATGAGGTACTCTGCTTGACATGGAGCAGGAGTCTATTTCACAGAAGGGGGAGTCTCTGGGATACAAATATTTCCCGCCAACAAGTCCTATTGATGTCACAGACCAGGTTGAGGTCAAGTGTATGGGTTACTGGAGTGCAGCTTGACTTGCAGATATGCAGCAGTCCCATCAAGGCGGGGTCTAAGATTGCTTCGTATGCCAGACAGAGGTCACCTCTGAGGAGTCTGTAGGGGACTGAGTAGAAGGACAGGGCCTTTAGCCTATCTGTGTAGTATAAATGTTTGAGACCCTGGGTTCTCCTGGTGAGGAACCTCTGTGGTCTCTCCAGCTGCTGCATGTGTTTTGTGAGGTACATGCTGAAAGGGGCATTGTACTCAATAATGGGTCTTATAAGGGAAGAATACAGGGATGTTATGACCACCTTGTCCCTGGACGAGATACCCTTACTAATGAGGTGGGCCATGTAGAAAGCTTTCTGTGCAACAGAGGCAATATGGTGTTCAAAAGTCAGTTTGCTATCAACCTGGGTGGCCAAGTTCCTCACAACTGATTGCATGCTTAGGACCTTGTTATTAATGTGATACTTTGTGGGGATGTCATGCTACCCAAAGGGTATGATGATGTATTTTTTAGCATTTAGTTTGAGGCCATGTTTCTGGCACCACTCATTTGTTTGGGTGAGACCCCCTTGGAGGATGTCCACATCACTAGAGGAACTGATGACAGTACCCAGCTTGCAGTCATCTGCAAACTTGGTCAACCATAGCCCACTTGTTTTGGCCTGCACCTCAGAAAAGTATATCCCAAACAACAAAGGCCTCAAGACCGATCCCTGGGGTACACTGCTCATTACAGTTCAACTGCTTGAGGTGGCTTCTCCTATTTTGACTCAGTGGGTGGGTACTATCAGTGAGCCAGTTTGCTATCCATCTGGTAACATAAGGACTGATGCCTAGTTGAGAGAGTTTATCTATTATACCTGAGTGGGGAATAGTACCGAAGGGTTTAGCCAGGTCAAGGTAGGAGGTGTACACCATCTTCCCCTCGTCCATGGTTTTGGTGACCGTGTCAAAGAAGTGGACCAAATTTAACAGGCATGACCTTCCCACGACAAAACCAAACTGTGTGGGATCAAGTGTTTGCAGCTTTCCAATGTCCTTGTTAATGAGGTCCATGATAATCTGCTCCATGGACTTGCAGATCAGACCAGTTAGGTACATGGGTCTATAATTTCCTGGAACGATGAATGCTCCACCTTTCTGCAAAGGAATGACAGTGGCTGTCCTTCACTCGGCTGGGACGAAGCCAGTACTCAGGCTTTGGTTGAATAGGGTGCCTAATGGTGCTGCAAGTTCCTGCCTGAGTTCATATAGGATGCAACCTGGGATCTTATCGGGTCCCATGGAGGCTGTATTTTTTGCCTTTGAGAGAGCAGAGATAATTTGCTCCCTAGAGTTAAGGGGAGGGGTATGGGAGCTGGGAATGTCCTGATTTACTGATGGGGGGACAGAGGGGTGAAGTTTCACTGAACCTGTCTGCCAGCAGGATGGCTATATCTACAGCATTTGTGTATGTGGTGTCCTTGACTACCAGTTCTAAGCAGATCTGGGTGCTTCCCTTAAGATTGTGGACATTTGCGAAGAAAGCCTTGTGATTGTCTTTAGTAGATGTGGCCAGTTTGGACTCAAAGTTTACTTTGGAGGACTTCACTATTGCTCTTATTTGCTTGTTCAGGCTAAGTGAAGATTGCTTCAAATTAGGCACCTGCTCCTTCTTGGTCCTGGACAACAATTTTTTCCTTTTACTATAGAGTTTATTTATCGCAGATGTCCACCAGACACATTTACTCTACTTGAGGAGGAGGATTTTGTCCTGTCAGAGATTCCTGATTCCATGCAGCTATATAAATGCTTGTATAGTACTTTGATGTAAGTTTGGACACGTGCCCGTTCCTATGGAGAGGGAGGGGGCTGTGAAGCTGTTTATACCTTCCTTCAGGAGGCTGTAATCAGCTTTGGAGAAGTTTTTTTGTTTGACCCTAGCTGGAGGGAGGGGGGTCTGGGGGAGATGGTGACTTCGAAAGTGACCGTTTTGTGGTCGGATCTTACCAGGAAGGATGACACTGTAGGGATGCTGCAGTGGTTATTCAGGTTGGTTAACACCAAGTCCAAGATATTTTCACCTCTTGTGGGGGTGTTGACCAGCTGATCCAAGGCATTTGCATTGATGAAATCAAGGAATCTCTAGGCATTTGTGTTTTGGCATGAGTAGTTCTTCCAGTCTATGGTTGGATAGTTAAAGTCGCCCAGGATCAGGGTAAAGATAGATTCAAAGAGGTCCAGATAGGTAGAGTGGGCATCTTGAGTCAAAGTTGATGGCCTGTAGCTAGCTATGATTTGAACAGAGGTCCTGTCAATGGTTAACTGCAATTGGAGTGTCTCCTGTGCATCGTACTGTTTGACCAGCCTGGAGGTGTGTATGTCTTTTATATATTGCTATTCCACCTCCTTTTGATTTGCTGCTCACGGTTTGGCGTCTGAATTTATGATAGGATGATTAACCTGGTACAGCTGGGGTGGTCTCCGTAGCTTTGAACCAGGTTTCTGTGTCTGTGCAAATGTCAGCAACTTCCAGGGTTAAGAATGCTTGCAATGAGTGTAGTTTCATGTTTAGACTCCTAGTGTTTAATAGCATAACCTTTAATTTGCATTATGATGAGATTTTCATGTTGGTAGTTTTGACCTCATGGCATAGCCTAAAAAAAGGCACTATGGGGGAGGCAAGAACCTTTACCAGGAGCCTGAAGCCCAAGGGATACAGATGCAGGCCATCTTTGGCAAAGCGTTGTGGTTTGTCAATCATGTCTTCCCAGGCTATCAAGTAATGGATCCCCTTGGAATGTTAAAGTCAGTCATTTTCTGTTTGTATTGAGACATCATTCTGGGTGACGGTAGAATGCTGCTTAAGCCTAAGAACATACCTGCCTGGAACACATATTCAGCGAGCTCGATCATGTCTCTCTTCATATAGTCCAGGGAGGTATGTCTCAAGTCATTTATGCCAACATGGACTATGACAGAGTCATAACAGTACACGTTGTTGACAGACTTGAGTGCATGGGTGATTTGGCAGATTCTGGCACCTGACAAATACTTAACCATGACTTTCTCCTTATCCATCCTGTTGAGGGGCATATATGTGTGTCTCACAATGGAGTCTCCTATGACTAATATGTTGGGTTTATGTTTAAGCCTTAGTGGCTGAGAGACACAGGTTTGTGGACTATGTGTGGTGTGTGGTGTGGTGGGTAGTGAAGTTTGTGTGTGTTTTTGCCACAGAGGTCTCTTTTGTTTAGGCATGTTTTTGTTGAGGACCTCCACATATGTGGGTGTGTGTTGTGTAGGTGTGGGTGATGTTTGAAGTGTAGTGATTGTGTTGACAAACTTCTCAGTGCCAGATATACTGGCCTGCAAGGTACAGAGCATTGACTCTAGGTTCTTAATGCAAATGCATCTCTCACAAATTGTGTTCCTAGGTGGCAGTAGTGGGTTGTCCATGTACATGAGGCAGTTGCTATACTGCCTCAGAATGTCCATATCAACCAGACTGGCAGGAGAAAGCTTAGGAAATTGTCCATCCATATTTGTCAGAAACTGAGGGAGACGCGAAAGAGAGCTAAGAGGGCAAAGGGAGGAAGGTCTACGAATAGTAAGTACTATTAGGTGATCACACAAGTGCCACTAAGGAAACATTTGTACCTAGAGCTCTTCTTTTTGTCATCACAAATGATTAAGGTGTGTAAAGCAAAAGGAATCCCTCATTTCAGTATGTCAGAGAAATAGGGAAAATCAGTGCATGTAGTTTCCAAACTTACTGACTATTTAAATTATGCTAACATAAGCAATTTTTACGTGCATGTTTTAAACTCACTCTGGAAATGCACAGAAAGAATTTCAGAGAGATCAGAAGAAAGGCAGATGCCAGTGTAAATGAATACATGAGAGAGATCAACACTTACTTTTACAGGTTGGTGAGTGCCTACAAGGTCACTACATTTGAAATGCTTGCATACCTTTTGATCAGGGAACAAGCCCTTGGTGCATTGCCTGAGAACCTAAGGATTGTATTGTCAAATTGAGAGTGTAATAATACTGAGAATATAGGTAGGAAAAGGGACTTCTGTTTAGCTAGCGGATGTCACTGCGTAAGAAAGGGGTATCCAGTACTGTACATGGGTATACGGGAAAGCATCAGCCATAACAGCAGGTTCCAGTGGGAAAGGAGGAAGCCACAGTTTCTAGTAGATGCTCAGGTCTTGGCGGCTAAACATTACAAATGCAGGCAAAAAGTGTATGCATGATGTCACTGTCTACTGATGCAGGGTGGAGAACAAAGGTGTCAGTAAGATGCAAGCAGTGTAAGCACTACAACTGTGGTGAGTGGTCTGGAAACAACAGTTGTACCTAACTACTACAGAAGTCTCTCCTACCTTGGTAGAGGGAAAAGAAGCTGTTGTAAAAAAGAAAACAACCTCAGACATAACCTTTGCTAAGTCTATAGTGATCAAAAAGGAACAATACCTGCTTAATGCAGTCCACTTCAGTTAGGATCTTAGGAGTGATACCTTTTCAGGTACCCTTGGTGAGAGTTTATCTAGAGTGGGAAGAGCGTCAATGAAACAAGCAGGTGGCTGTATCTGAGGACACCTCCACAGATGTGCTGGAATGACTCTGACAATGCAGTACCTTATGTGTTACAGACAACCAGGCATGGAGGTAAACACTTGGGGATATTATTAAGGGGAAAACCAATTGAGACGCACACTTTCAACCAGGCTGGGGTATGCTGCTTCAGAAGATGAACACGTTAGTACAGCAAGTCGGGAACTGAGTCACAGCATTTGAAAGGTACTGGGCTTCACTTGGGAGGAGTTTCTTCACCTGAAGAGGTAGACAGTAATCAGTCTGAATTTGAGATCACTGGCAAAAGGTACTAGACGTATTTTTCAAGGGGAGCTGAGAAGGGCCACCAAGAAGGATGAGTTGAGGAAGGCTAAGTTTTCTGGACTTACCTTACAGGTTGTGAGGGAGGTAAACAAGGAAGCCCTTGACATTCAGGGGAAGGTGGAGTCCAGACACTAGAACAAGAGGTTATTGTAGATGGAATGAACCACTGAAGAAGGAATACAGGTAGACGTAATACAGCAGATGGTAGTACCTAGAGACTACTGACAGGTACTTTTGACCACAGCCCTTATTATTCCTACTGCAGATTATATAGATGGCTTATCCAAAATCTTTATTGGCCAGGAATTGCAAAGGGTGTGATAGGGTATTGCAAGACCTATAAGCAGTACCAAAAGCTTGGTAAGGCAAGAGACAAAGCAAAGCCTACTTTGATGTCTCTGTCTGTTACTGAAGTGCCATTTCAAAGGGTAGCTATGTACACTGTGGAAACTCTTAGAACCTGAGCTCCACAGGTAATAAACATATACCAGTGGTGGATCATGCTGCTAAATACACAAAACTGGCATACTTCTCAACCTCTTAGCACAAGAAATATGGACAAAGCCAAAAATAATGTGAGCACAAAGGCCCCAAAATAAGGGCATGTTTTAAATGGGTCTATACTACATAGTCGAAGTTACGGGTCGACTGGCATATCTTCGAACACATATGTCCAAAGTTACGGAACTTCGGCTATGAATAAAAACATTAAAAAAAATGGAAAATAAAATAAAAGGATATATGCAGGGAGGCAAGACCCCCTGCACCCCCCCGCTCTTTAAATATACCAACTCTGAGGTTGCGCTACAGCACAGTAAAGGAAAGTTTACATGGGGGGGGGTGCAGGGGGGCTTGCCCCCCTGCATGCACTCTTTTATTTTTTTTTCCTTTTGTTTTTATTCATACTCTAAGTTCCGTAACTTCAGACATGTGTGTTCGAACATATGTCAGTCGAAGTTAATAGACCCCTTTTAAATACTGCTCTTATAAACTTACACAGCTGCCAGAATAAAAGGTTTGGTGTTAGCATGGATTTTCGGAATGATATGAAGTCTGAAACTCAAATGTCAGTCATTATTTAGTGATTTCAATCCTCAATGATTTGCTGGAAAAACAAATGTTATAAGGAACGGGCCAAAAATATGAGTGAAAAATCTGGACATTCTGCAAAAATCTGGACAGTTGAGAGCTATGAAATGTGTGTGTGTGTGTGGGGGGGGGGGGCTGTCTTCAACTGAAATAGAGAAGGTGGCAAATATTTTGCTACATATTTTCAGCAGGGTAAGCTTTCTGAAAATATACTGATATATATAGATGCTTATCACTTGAGACATGCTGGCCTGATTGTGGAAGCATTGCAGGATAAACTATTTAAAGGCTACTTACTCCATACCATCCACTGACCAAAGGTCTAGTGGAAGGGTTAAACTATACACTGAAGATCATGTTCAGGTCATTTGCACAGCAGTTCAAGATAGACTGGACAAGTTCCTGCCCCAATCTTCTCTTCATATATAAGGAAATCCTGCAGGAATCCACATTTTTTCACTCTTTATGCTACTGTATAGACACATGATAGAGGGGTGGGGCTGGATTTCATTCTTGACACATGGCAAAATGAGCATGATTCCTATAAAAATTATTTTCTTTTGTGAAGTATGACTTAAATATCAGGACTAGGCTTAGGGAACTCATGGCGAACGGCTAGTACTTTGATGGGCAGCAGGTAATGGTGCATATTGCTGTTGGACACAGCAAGCTGCAGGCAGCCAGAGAATGTCTTTTCACCACTGCAAAATAGGTGAATGGTATTAACCATATGGCAGAACTGCCAGACAAGGGCAGAAGCACAAATTATTTCATATTAACAAGCCCTACTATAACAGAGGTGATCTGGTACTCAGTATCTGCAATGGATTTTATGAAGAACCAGAGGGAGATATGGTAGTAGATCTTCTCTATATATATATATGTATAGCAACGGTAGTGGGTATGACAGTGGAAGTGGGTATGGCAGTGAAAGTGGGTATAGCAGTGATAGTGGGTATCACAGCAGTAGTGGGTATGGCAGTAGTAGTGGGTATGGCAGTGGTACTGGATATGGCAGTGGTAGTGGGTATGACAGTGGTAGTGGATATGGCAGTGGTAGTGGAAATGGGTATGGCAACAGTAGTGGGTATGGCAGTGGAAGTGGGTGTGGCAGCAGTAGTGGGTATGGCAGCGGTAGTGGGTATGACAGTGGTTGTAGATATGGTAGTGGTAGTGGGTATGGCAGCAGTAGTAGTTATAGTAGTGGAAGTGAGTATGGCAGCGGTAGTGGATATGACAGTGAAAGTGGGTATGGTAGTGGAAGTGGATATGGCACTGGATGTGGGTATGGCAGTGGAAGTGGGTATGGTAGTGGAAGTGGATATGACAGTGGAAGTGGGTATGGCAGTGGAAGTGGGTATGGCAGCGGTAGTGAGTATGACAGTGGTAGTGGGCATGACAGAGCTAGTGGGTATAGCAGTGGTAGTAGGTATGACAGAGGTAGCGGCATGACAGTGGTAGTGGGTATGACAGTGGTAGTGGATATGGCAGTGGTAGTGGGCATGACAGCAGTAGTGGGAATAGCAGCAGTAGTGGGTATGATAGTGGTAGTGGGCATGACAGTGGTACTGAGTATGACAGTGGTAAGGGATATGACAGCAGTAGTGGATATGGAAGTGGGTATGGCAGTGGAAGTGGGTATAGCAGTGTTAGTGGGTATGGTAGTGTAAGTGGATATGGCAGTGGTAGTGGGTATGGCAGCAGTAGTGGGCATGACAGTGGTAGTAGGTATAGCAGCGGTAGTGGGTATGACAGAGGTAGTGGCATGACAGTGGTAGTGGGTATGACAGTGATAGTGGGTATGACAGTGGTAGTGGGCATGGCAGTGGTAGTGGGTATGGCAGTGATAGTGGGTATGACAGTGGTAGTGGGCATGGCAGTAGTAGCGGGTATGGCAGTGGTAGTGGGTATGGCAGCAGTAGTAGTTATAGTAGTGGAAGTGAGTATGGCAGCGGTAGTGGATATGACAGTGAAAGTGGGTATGGTAGTGGAAGTGGATATGGCAGTGGATGTGGGTATGGCAGTGGAAGTGGGTATGGTAGTGGAAGTGGATATGACAGTGGAAGTGGGTATGGCAGTAGAAGTGGGTATGGCAGCGGTAGTGAGTATGACAGTGGTAGTGGGCATGACAGAGCTAGTGGGTATAGCAGTGGTAGTAGGTATGACAGAGGTAGCGGCATGACAGTGGTAGTGGGTATGACAGTGGTAGTGGATATGGCAGTGGTAGTGGGCATGACAGCAGTAGTGGGAATAGCAGCAGTAGTGGGTATGATAGTGGTAGTGGGCATGACAGTGGTACTGAGTATGACAGTGGTAAGGGATATGACAGCAGTAGTGGATATGGAAGTGGGTATGGCAGTGGAAGTGGGTATAGCAGTGTTAGTGGGTATGGTAGTGTAAGTGGATATGGCAGTGGTAGTGGATATGGCAGCAGTAGTGGGCATGACAGTGGTAGTAGGTATAGCAGCGGTAGTGGGTATGACAGAGGTAGTGGCATGACAGTGGTAGTGGGTATGACAGTGATAGTGGGTATGACAGTGGTAGTGGGCATGGCAGTGGTAGTGGGTATGGCAGTTATAGTGGGTATGACAGTGGTATTGGGCATGGCAGTGGTAGTGGGTATGACAGTGGTAGTGGGCATGGCAGTAGTAGCGGGTATGGCAGTGGTAGTGGGTATGGCAGTGGTAGTGGGTATGGCAGAACTAGTGGATATGGCACTGGAAGTGGGTATGGCAAAGGTAATGGATATCACAGTGGTAGTGGCTATGGTAGTGGTACCTTATCTGGGTCAGAGAATGACTGTGGGAAAAATTAGGTCAGAATCAACCAAGGATGAAACTATTCAGGCATGGCTCAAACCTACTACCAAGAAGCAAGTGAGAGTATTCTTAGGGACAGCAGGTGACTGACGGAAGTTTGTTCTCCACTCTAGTATGACAGCCACTCTTCTTACATATTTTAACAGGAAAAATATACCAGATAAGGTTGCCAGGACTCCGGCCTGTGAATAGACATTCCATATAAACAAAGAGGCTTTGATTAGACCCCAAGTACTGTCCAGACATGACTACAAACAAAAATTCATTGTGGAAGTAGGTTATGTGACAGAAAACTGCTCGGTGGAACTGCATTTATAAGACATCTTAACAGTGACAAAAGAATTGTATATGTATTTGTTCTTTCATCTAATATGTAGAAGAAAATTAGTTGAGAGCAATTTCCAAGACCAACATATGCATAAAAATGAAGGATTTGTTCTCAGACACCCTGTACATTTGTAAAACTCATCAAGACCATCAAATTTACAGTGGAGCCCTGTGGAGAAAAGACCATCAGTTTAGAAATCATTCTGGCTTAGGTAAGTGCTACTAAGAAAAATGTTAATAAAGACACTTCTTGTGAAAATAAAAGGTTGGAAGGAGAAAGAGTAAGATTTTCATTCACAACTTCAGGTGTTAGGGAGGAGATTGTGGACACCATCTAAAGGCTTACAGTGAACAATTCGGTTCAAGAATAGTTTTATAGTGGCATGGAAAACCACAGGAAGGGCAACATGACAGTTCAGCAAATATTCAGTAGCCAAGTAGTACTTTACTAAATCAAACAAAGCCCAAAAACTGTTCATTTGACTCACCAAAGGCCAAACATGTTGGTGAAGCAAAAGAGGGATGCCGACCACAATGGTTTTGAATATGCATTACACAAATAAAATATAAGATTTCTATGTATGTATAAGGAAGCCAATTTGTGCCTATGAAATGGGGGCTTTAACTTCAACCCCCCATGAACTATTCCAGCTCCAAAGATGCATAGCGTCAAAGCAAATATGACTGTTCATGGCCACATAAAAATACTGCACTTATCCCAAGACCCTGTGACCACTGAGTCAAAATAATTAAAAACTGGGTGTAAGGAGTAGCCATCCCAAGTTTCTTTAAGCAGATGTTTTTAAGAGACATATTATTACATAATGTTTAATCTGGCATGATGTAAGTAAGTATAACAACATTGTTAATCATACATTGCTATTAACTGTTTCTGAATACAAGTCTCCTTAAATAGTTTGAAAGTAATACTTCAGACTTAAGTATTGGTCATTATGTAACTGAAACTGGTTTAACAGAACACAGTGGTCATTAAAGGTTATATTCTACATTTGATTAATAACTGCTTGTGGTTTTGGTTATCTGGGATTCAATGTGATTTACTCTTGAACTCGTAGTTATTCAGGAATTTTCAGTATTTGGCTACTCAGCAAACTGACTTTGAGGAGGTATCTTAAGACACACACCAAGATAAACAAGTATTTATTTATTTATATGTATTTCTAGAATAGTTTACTGGTCCAATTGGACCTTTTTACGTGCCATCCTGGTGGTCACAATTTAAAGAACAGGCAATTTGATGCTTGGAGGTTAAAGCACAACATTGGCCTAACATATACAATTTACAGTACAGGAGAAATTCAGACTTTACCGAAAATGATCAAATACAATGAAACATTAAACGCCTACATTTTATTTGAACTAAATGTTATTAGGCTAGATTTTACAGTTACAGAAAATAATTATTGCTATTAGCTACAGCCAATATCGATTCAGAGGTTCACAGGTGAATACTAGGCTAAATGTCATGAAGGGCTATTTTAAAGCAATCAATAATCTCAGGTCAGAATTAAGCCCTGTACCTTTGTCTATGAGGCAAAAACTTTTAACCATTGTGACAAACCCACCTCAGACAATTTAAGTTTTAACAGAAACAGGCCATGACACTGTTACACTGCAAATAAAATATAGTTCATTTAAAAAGGTATAAAACTATAAGATGTCGGGCCTTTTAGTTTCCTAGAGAGCATTCAGAATCTCTGAAGGGAGAAAAGTGTCTGTTTAAAGCATGGGACTGAGTTCTCTCATGCTGTAAGGCTTAGAGATTTATTTTTTTTTAAACAAGAAACATCTTTATTAAATTATCATGTATGATACAGGCAATCTTACATTTATATAAATGAAAATAAACCATAACAACACAATCTCAGTTTAAGGCTTAGAGACTTGAGGTTTAGCTGAAGACTTCTGCCTTCTTGCAAAGTTAAAAGTATGTTATAGAGCAATCCAGGAAAACACTGGATAAAGTGCCAAGTCCCTCTACCTTCTTGTGCGAACAGAGTTCCAGTATTCCTTGCTTCAGGAAGTAAAAGTGAAGTTCATTAACAGAAACTTAACGCTTTATAAATAGCCCTGTTTTGGAAGTGTTTATCAGAAAATATAAGCTATTGTAATTATACCTTACATATATGTAATGATAACCCAGCCACTGGGGATGCAAAAGCCAGTGCATTTCTTTGTGCCGGTCCCAAGCCCGGATAAATGGGGAGGGTTGCGTCAGGAAGGGCATCCGGCGTAAAACCTCTGCCAAATTACTGATGTGGAGAACATTTCATAATTACATACCGGATTGGTCGAGGCCCGGGTTAACAACGACCGCCACCAGTACTGTTAGCCAACAGGATGCTGGCGAAAATTGGGCTACTGTTGGCCGAAGAAGAAGAGGGGGGGAAGGCATGCCTGAAGGCAGGAAGAGAGGAGGAAGGTTAGGAGTGTAGTACTGAGGGTAGGAACTTTGAATGTTGGCAGTATGACTGGTATAGGGAGAGAGCTAGCTGATATGATGGAGAGAAGGAAGGTTGATATATTGTGCGTGCAAGAGACCAGATGGAAGGGAAGTAAGGCCAGGTGTATAGGAGGCGGGTTCAAATTGTTCTATCATGGTGTGGATGGCAGAAGAAATGGGGTAGGGGTTATCCTAATGGAACAGTATGCCAAGAGATTTTTTGGGGTGTCTGATAGAGTGATGTTTATGAAGCTTGAAATTGGTGGTGTAATGATGAATGTTGTTAGTGCATATGATCCACAAGTTGGGTGTGCGATGGATGAAAAAGAAAAATTTTGGAGTGAGTTAGATGAAGTGGTGGTGAGTGTACCCAAGGGTGAGAGACTAGTGATTGGAGCGGACTTCAATGGGCATGTTGGTGAAGTGAACAGAGGGGATGAGGAAGTGATGGGTAGGTATGGTGTTAAGGAGAGGAATGCAGAAGGTCAGATGATTGTGGATTTTGCGAAAAGGATGGACATGGCTGTGGTGAATACATATTTTAAGAAGAGGGAGGAGCATAGGGTGATGTACAAGAGTGGAGGAAGATGCACAAAGGTGGATTATATCCTATGTAGGAGGGCCAGTCTGAAGGAGATTGGAGACTGTAAAGTAGTGACTGGAGAAAGTGTAGTTAAGCAGCATAGAATGGTGGTCTGCAGGATGATGTTGGTGATCAAGAAGCGGAGGAGCAGTGTGAAAGTAGTGCCAAGGATTAAATGGTGGAAGTTAAAAAAGGGTGACTGTGAGGTGTAGTTCAGGGAAGAGTTAAGACAGGCACTGGGAGGCAATGAAGAGTTACCGAATAGCTGGGTAACTACAGCAGAGCTAGTATGGGAGACTGCTAGGAAGGTGCTTGGTGTGACATCTGGACAGAGGAAGGAGGACAAGGAGACATGGTGGTGGAATGAGGAATTACAGGAGAGTATACAGAGGAAGAGGCTGGCGAAGAAGAAGTGGGATTGTCAAAGAGATGAAGAAAGTAGACATGAGTATAAGGAGATGAGGCGCATGGCAAAGAGAGAGGTGGCGAAGGCTAAGGATAAGGCATATAGAGAGTTGTATGAGAGATTGGACACTAAAGAGGGAGAAAAGGACCTGTACCGATTGGCTAGACAGAGGGACAGAGCTGGGAAAGATGTGCAGCAGGTAAGGGTGATAAAGGACAGTGAGGGAAACATACTCACAAGTGAGGAAAGTGTGTTGAGTAGATGGAAAGAGTACTTTGAAGGGCTGATGAATGAAGAGAATGAGAGAGAGAGAAGGTTGAATGATGTGGGGATAGTGAATCAGGAAGTGAAGCAGATTAGCAAGGAGGAAGTAAGGACAGCTATGAAGAGGATGAAGAATGGAAAGGCTGTTGACCCAGATGACATACCAGTGAAAGCATGGAGGTGCTTAGGAGAAATGGCAGTGGAATTTTTAACCAGATTGTTTAATGAAATTTTGGAAAGTCAGAGGATGCCTGAGGAGTGGAGAAAAAGTGTTTTGGTACCTATCTTTAAGAATAAGGGTGATGTGCAGAGATGCAGTAGCTACAGAGGGATAAAATGAATAAGTCACAGCTTGAAGTTATGGGAAAGAGTAGTGGAAGCTAGGTTAAGAAGGGAGGTGATGATTAGTGATCAGCAGTATGGTTTCATGCCAGGAAAGAGCACCACAGATGCAATATTTGCTCTGAGAGTGGTGTTGGAAAAATACAGAGAAGGTCAGAAGGAGTTGCATTGTGTCTTTGTGGACTTAGAGAAAGCATATGACAGGGTGCCTAGAGAGGAGTTGTGGTATTGTATGAGGAAGTCGGGAGTGGCAGAGAAGTATGTAAGAGTGGTACAGGATATGTACAAGGGTAGTGTGACATTGGTGAGGACTGCGGTGGGAGTGACAGATACATGGAATGGGTGGAGAAGAGTGTCAGGAGTGATTTGTGATAGACGGGTACCAATAAGAGTGAAAGGGAAGGTCTACAAGAGGGTAGTGAGACCAGCTATGTTATATGGGTTGGAGACGTTAGCATTGATGAAAAGGCAGGAGTCAGAGCTGAATGTGACAGAGTTAAAGATGTTAAGATTTGCACTGGGTGTGACTAGGATGGACAGGATTAGGAATCAGTATATTAGAGGGTCAGCTCAGGTTGGACAGTTTGGAGACAAAGCAAGTAAGGTGAGATTGCATTGGTTTGGACATGTGCTGAGGGGGGATGCTGGGTATATTGGGAAAAGGATGCTAAGGATGGAGCTGCCAGGTAAGAGGAAAAGAGGAAGGCCTAAGATAAGGTTTATGGATGTGGTGAGAGAGGACATGCAGGTGGTTGGTGTGAAAGAGCATGATGCAGAGGACAGGAAGAAATGGAAACAGATGATCCGCTGTGGCGACCCCTAATGGGAACAGCCGAAAGAAGATGATGATATATGTAATGATAACACAAGGAAAGAGATGTAGTGCAGTATTTGTTGTGCACATCTTGTTATGGATATATTTTTCATGTTTATGACATGAAAGTTCCTGTTTTGATTCAGTGGCACATGCAATAGTGAATGTAAGGCCTCGTCTAGCATTTAAAATAATGGGGTTGTTCATAAAAAGGCACTATTCCCATCAAGAAACAGTGCAAAAGTGCAAAAATTATTAAGAATGATGGGGTAAAAAAAAAATCACCCCCTTATCCAGTAAGTAGCATTAAGTAGGGACATGGGCCATGCATCCTTACTTGCCATCAAAATGTTAGCTTCTGAAATCTTTGTTTTTTACTGATGTTATCTTTCCGATACTACAAGCAGTGTGCGCTGCTGAAAGGTGTTACGCACAGCAAAGAGTTTGCTGTACTGTTACAGTGTCATGTCACTTTTATTCTGTGCTGCGTTATACACCAAGTGTCTTTCGTTAAAACAAGTATCGCAATAGCTTGAAGTAATGTGGTTCACACATTTATGAAAGCAAGAAGGAAAGAAATGTAACAACACTCACATTAATCACCAGTGAATACGTTTTATGACAGAAAACTGAAAGTAATGTAACAACACTCATATTAATCACCAGTGAATACGTTTTATGACAGAAAACAGAAAGTAATGTAACAACACTCATATTAATCACCAGTGAATACGTTTTATAACAGAAAACTGAAAGTAATGTAACAACACTCATATTAATCACCAGTGAATACGTTTTATGACAGAAAACTGAAAGTAATGTAACAACACTCATATTAATCACCAGTGAATACGTTTTATGACAGAAAACAGAAAGTAATGTAACAACACTCACATTAATCACCAGTGAATACGTTTTATGACAGAAAACTGAAAGTAATGTAACAACACTCATATTAACCACCAGTGAATACGTTTTATGACAGAAAACAGAAAGTAATGTAACAACACTCACATTAATCACCAGTGAATACGTTTTATGACAGAAAACTGAAAGTAATGTAACAACACTCATATTAACCACCAGTGAATACGTTTTATGACAGAAAACAGAAAGTAATGTAACAACACTCATATTAATCACCAGTGAATACGTTTTATGACAGAAAACTGAAAGTAATGTAACAACACTCATATTAATCACCAGTGAATACGTTTTATGACAGAAAACTGAAAGTAATGTAACAACACTCATATTACCCACCAGTGAATACGTTTTATGACAGAAAACAGAAAGTAATGTAACAACACTCACATTAATCACCAGTGAATACGTTTTATGACAGAAAACTGAAAGTAATGTAACAACACTCATATTAACCACCAGTGAATACGTTTTATGACAGAAAACTGAAAGTAATGTAACAACACTCACATTAATCACCAGTGAATACGTTTTATGACAGAAAACTGAAAGCAATGTAACAACACTCATATTAATCACCAGTGAATACGTTTTATGACAGAAAACTGAAAGTAATGTAACAACACTCACATTAATCACCAGTGAATACGTTTTATGACAGAAAACTGAAAGTAATGTAACAACACTCACATTAACCACCAGTGAATACGTTTTATGACAGAAAACAAAAAGTAATGTAACAACACTCACATTAATCACCAGTGAATACGTTTTATGACAGAAAACTGAAAGTAATGTAACAACACTCATATTAACCACCAGTGAATACGTTTTATGACAGAAAACTGAAAGTAATGTAACAACACTCACATTAATCACCAGTGAATACGTTTTATGACAGAAAACTGAAAGTAATGTAACAACACTTACATTAATCACCAGTGAATACGTTTTATGACAGAAAACTGAAAGTAATGTAACAACACTCACATTAATCACCAGTGAATACGTTTTATGACAGAAAACAGAAAGTAATGTAACAACACTCATATTAACCACCAGTGAATACGTTTTATGACAGAAAACAGAAAGTAATGTAACAACACTCATATTAACCACCAGTGAATACGTTTTATGACAGAAAACAGAAAGTAATGTAACAACACTCACATTAATCACCAGTGAATATGTTTTATGACAGAAAACAGAAAGTAATGTAACAACACTCATATTAACCACCAGTGAATACGTTTTATGACAGAAAACAGAAAGTAATGTAACAACACTCATATTAACCACCAGTGAATACGTTTTATGACAGAAAACAGAAAGTAATGTAATAACACTCATATTAACCACCAGTGAATATGTTTTATGACAGAAAACAGAAAGTAATGTAACAACACTCATATTAATCACCAGTGAATACGTTTTATGACAGAAAACTGAAAGTAATGTAACAACACTCATATTAACCACCAGTGAATACGTTTTATGACAGAAAACTGAAAGTAATGTAACAACACTCATATTAACCACCAGTGAATACGTTTTATGACAGAAAACTGAAAGTAATGTAACAACACTCATATTAATCACCAGTGAATACGCTTTTATGACAGAAAACTGAAAGTAATGTAACAACACTCATATTAACCACCAGTGAATACGTTTATGACAGAAAACAGAAAGTAATGTAACAACACTCATATTAATCACCAGTGAATACGTTTTATGACAGAAAACTGAAAGTAATGTAACAACACTCATATTAACCACCAGTGAATACGTTTTATGACAGAAAACAGAAAGTAATGTAACAACACTCATATTAACCACCAGTGAATACGTTTTATGACAGAAAACTGAAAGTAATGTAACAACACTCACATTAATCACCAGTGAATATGTTTTATGACAGAAAACTGAAAGTAATGTAACAACACTCATATTAACCACCAGTGAATACGTTTTATGACAGAAAACAGAAAGTAATGTAACAACACTCATATTAACCACCAGTGAATACGTTTTATGACAGAAAACAGAAAGTAATGTAACAACACTCATATTAATCACCAGTGAATACGTTTTATGACAGAAAACTGAAAGTAATGTAACAACACTCATATTAACCACCAGTGAATACGTTTTATGACAGAAAACAGAAAGTAATGTAACAACACTCATATTAATCACCAGTGAATACGTTTTATGACAGAAAACTGAAAGTAATGTAACAACACTCATATTAACCACCAGTGAATACGTTTTATGACAGAAAACAGAAAGTAATGTAACAACACTCATATTAACCACCAGTGAATACGTTTTATGACAGAAAACTGAAAGTAATGTAACAACACTCACATTAATCACCAGTGAATACGTTTTATGACAGAAAACTGAAAGTCAGGAACGGAATGCAAACAGCAAACACAAAAACGGTGAACAGGGTTCATTCTTCCTTCAAGCAGTGCTGCATGAGTTGAGACATGTCCTGTTTACTGCAGTATATGTGATGTGGAAAGTGTGTGATAAAGCAAAGGTCCCCACTTGTGGAGTACACTTGAGAGCCAACAATATGAAGAAAAGCATCTAATACTTCACAATGGGAGACTCACACTATTTTAGTAATTCCCCACAAGACTAGCTACGACTCCCCAAACACTGCTGTGTTTAAAAGACAACAAACAGTGCATGCTGTGAGGAGTTCTTCTTCCCCGAAACATCTGGAAGTGTAATGCACATGGAGCTTTTGTGTGGTTCTTTCGGAATGCTTGCTACGATACATGTAGACGAGGTTACCGGATGGGGTCAAGGTTAGTTATGAAATCAAAGGCAGCCTAAAACATCATGTACATAGCCTTCAATCTCAGAGGAGGTAAAAGCTAGATTTATGTGAAGGAAGTTTAAGTGATGTAGCATTTAAATTTATACCATATGTGATAAAATATGGGTAGTAATAAACTAGAACGGCAGTACTGCACAGGAACATTTAAAATATCCCATATTTTTCTTCTGATACTATCAGGACACAACACAGGAATACGATCAGATATTAAGCTTAATACATGACTGCTGTCTTGGGAAATCTATAAAAAGTTAATTTTGTTTGTTGGAAAATGCCAAATGTCACAACATATCTCAAGAATCTTGACTCCTATTAAAATACAGCTATCATCACAGAAGAATCCTTGTCTGCTGTTCAGCTCAAGACTTCACACATCTGTAGTTTGACTAATGCTTGCAACATGCATATTTTACACATGGAAAATCTATCCACACAATAATCAAAAAAAGATATGTTACACAATTATACAAGAGAAATGAGTGGATAAACCATGAAACAAGAATCGCACTTTCATTGCTTTTCAATGAAGATGCCACTAAATATGCTGGAATGAAATAACTCTGGAACACCAGTCAAAAGCAATAACAACCACCTTTAATCTATAAAACAAACAAACAAAAAAGGAGAGTAAACATTTTGGAAAATAACATTAAAAGCCATTTGCAACATCAATAAATACTGTGTAACTTTCACCCTTTTTTAATCAGTTTGTAGATCTTTTTGTGTAATTGCATTTGTGCTACTATCTTCACATTTATGCCACCCTATTTTTGTTTTCACATGAAAATGCTGTTGATATATTTTAGCATTTGACAATAATTTGTTTTTGTTTTTCTAACTACATTTCTAGATAAAGTACTTTTTTTTTTTTTTTGCTGAAAACCTCTACTCCTTCCAGTTTGCCCACCACACTCAGATCTGGCTGACAGCTTCAAGAACTACAGTATTTCTTCAGCTGTCAAGATGTACATAGAAAACTATTAGCATTATTTCTTACTTTATTCCTATGACACTATTTATTTCTATGAAAAATTAATCCTTACCAAAGTAAAGCATCATTAAGTTCATTTCAAAATACTTCTTGGTCATACAGAAAATACCACGATTTTGCTGTTAGGAGATTAAAAAAATTTCAATCTACTACTATATGTGTGTTTTTATGTTTCTGTGTATTTACGTTTTTGTCCGTATTTGAGCGTAAACGCGCTTGCGTACATGAAAGCGAGGTGTGTGTGAGTGAGAGGGAGAAAGTGTGAAGAGTGAAAGTGACCAAGTCCTGGCAGCAGCAGATGTTAAGACGCTTGCATATCTCTCGACCTTTTAGCTCAAGATATCTGGATAAAGCCTAAAATAATGGGGCAACAAAGGCTCAAAATAGGAATATAATTTAAATATTGCTGTTATAAAAATCACAAAGTTGCTTCAATAATAGGATTTGTGTTAGCATGAATTTTTTGAAGTGCAAGTGTTTGTGTGTATGAGAGAGACTGTGAGACCGATCAACCAGCGGCAGCAGCAGTAAAGAGGTTCGGATACCTCTCCACCTCTTAGCTCAAGAAATATGGATAAAGCCTGAAATAACGGGGGAACAAAGGCTCAAAAACAGGAACAGATTTTAAAATTGTAAAGTAGCTTAAAAAAACAGGATTCGTGTTAACATGAATTTTCTGAAAGAAATAAAGTGTGTGTAACCCGGCCACTGGGGATGCACAAGCCAGTGCATTTCTTCATGCCAGTCCCAAGCCCGGATAAATGGGGAGGGTTACATCAAGAAAGGTATCTGATCGGTCGAGGCCCAGGTTAACAACGACCGCCACCAGTACTGTTAGCCAGTAGTATGCTGACGGAAATTGGGCTACTGTTGGTCGAAGGAGAAGGAGAAGAAGAGGGGGAAGATATGCCCGAAGGCAGGAAGTGAGGAGAAAGGTCAGGAGTGTGGTAGTGAAGATAGGAACTTTGAATGTTGGCAGTATGACCGGTATAGGGAGAGAGCTAGCTGACATGATGGAGAGAAGGAAGGTTGATATACTGTGTGTGCAAGAGACCAGATGGAAGGGAAGTAAGGCCAGGTGTATAGAAGGCAGGATAAAATTGTTCTATCATGGTGTGAATGGGAGGAGAAATGGGGTAGAGGTTATCCTGAAGGAACAGTATGCCAAGAGTGTTTTGGAGGTGAAAAGAGTGTCGGATAGAGTGATGTTTATGAAGCTGGTAATTGATGGTGTAATGATGAATGTTGTTATTGCAAGCTGGGTGTGTGATGGATGAGAAAGAAAAATTTTGGAGTGAGTTAGATGAAGTGGTGGTGAGTGTACCCAAGGGTGAGAGACTGGTGATTAAAGCGGAGTTCAATGGGCATGTTGGAGAAGGGAACAGAGGGGATGAGGAAGTGATGGGGAGGTATGGTGTTAAGGAGAGGAATGCAGAAGGTCAGATGGTAGTGGATTTTGCGTAAAGGATGGACATGGCTGTGTTGAATACGTATTTCAAGAAGAGGGAGGAACATAGCGTGACATACAACAGTGGAGGAAGATGCACACAGGTGGATTATATCCTATGCAGGAGGGCCAGTCTGAAGGAGATTGGAGACAGTAAAGTGGTGACAGGGGAAAGTGTAGTTAGGCAGCATTGAATGGTGGTCTGTAGGATGACGTTGGTGATCAAGAAGAGGAGGACAAGTGTGAGAGCAGTGCCAAGGTTCAAATGGTGGAAGTTGAAAAAGGGTGATTGTGAGGTGGAGTTCAGGGAAGAGTTAAAACAGGCACTGGGGGGCAGTGAAGAGTTACCAAATAGCTGGGTAACTACAGCAGAGATGGTAAGAGAGACAGCTAGAAAGGTGCTTGGTGTGACATCTGGACAGAGAAAGGAGGACAAGGAGACCTGGTGATGGAATGAGGAAGTACAGGATAGTATAAAGAGGAAGAGGCTGGCAAAGAAGAAGTGGGATTGTCAGAGAGATGAAGAAAGTAGACAGGAGTATAAGGAGATGAGATGCATGGCAAAGAGAGAGGTGGCGAAGGCTACGGATAAGGCATATGGAGAGTTGTATGAAAGGCTGGACACTAAAGAGGGAGAAAAGGACCTGTACCGATTGGCTAGGCAGAGGAACCAAGCTGGGAAAGATGTGCAGCAGGTAAGGGTGATAAAGGATAATGAGGGAAACATACTCACAAGCGAGGAGTGTGTGTTGAGCAGATGGAAAGAGTACTTTGAGGGGCTGATGAATGAAGAGAATGAGAGAGAGAAGGTTGGATGATGTGGTGATAGTGAATCAGGAAGTGCAATGGATTAGCAAGGAGGAAGTACGGACAGCTATGAAGAGGATCAAGAATGGAAAGACTGTTTGTCCAGATGACATACCAGTGGAAGCATGGAGGTGCTTAGGAAAATGACAGTGAAGATTTTAACCAGATTGTTTAATGAAATCTTGGAAAGTCAAAGGATGCCTGAGGAGTGGAGAAAAAGTGTTTTGGTGCCTATTTTGATGTGCAGAGCTGTAGTAACTACAGAGGGATACAACTGATCAGTCACAGCATGAAGTTATGGGAAAGAGTAGTGGAAGCTAGGTTAAGAAGGGAGGTGATGATTAGTGATCAGCAGTATGATTTCATGCCGGGAAAGAGCACTACAGATGCAATGTTTTCTCTGAGAGTGTTGATGGAGAAATATAGAGAAGGTCAGAAGGAGTTGCACTGTGTCTTTGTGGACTTGGAGAAAGCATATGTTAGGGTGCCTAGAGAGGAGTTGTGGTATTGTATGAGGAAGGCAGGAGTGACAGAGAAGTATGTAAGAGTGGTACAGGATATGTACGAGGGTAGTCTGACAGTGGTGAAGTCTGCAGTAGGAGTGACAGATGCAGTTAAGGTGGAGGTGGGATTACATCAAGGATCAGCTCTGAGCCCTTTCTTATTTGCAATGGTGATGGACAGTTTGACAGATGAGATCAATATAGGAGGCCCCATGGACTATGATGTTTGCAGATGACACTGTGATCCACAGTGAGAGTAGGGACCAGGTAGAGGAGACCCTGGAGAGGTGGAGATATGCTCTAGAGAGGAAAAGAATGAAGGTCAGCAGGGCTAAAACAGAATATATGTGTGTAAATGAGAGGGAGGATAGAGGAATGGTGAGGATGCAAGGAGTACAGCTGGTGAAGGTGGACGAGTTTAAGTACTTGGGATCAACAGTTCAGAGTAATGTTGAGTGTGGAAGAGAGGTGAAGAAGAGTGTACAGGCAGGGTGGAATGGGTAGAGAAGAGTTGTCAGAAGTGATTTGTGACAGATAGGTACCAGTAAGAGTGAAAGTGAAGGTCTACAAAAGGGTAGTGAGACCAGCTATATTGTATGGGTTGGAGACGGTGGCTTTGACAAAAAGGCAGGAGTCAGAGCTGGAAGTGGCAGAGTTAAAGATGTTAAGATTTGCACTGCGTGTGACAAGGATGAACAGGATTAGGAATCAGTATATCAGAGGGTCAGCTCAGGTTGGACGGTTTGGAGACAAAGTCAGAGAGGTGAGATTGCGTTGGTTTGGACATGTGCTGAGGAGGGATGCTGGGTATATTAGGAAAAGGATGTTAAGGATGGAGCTGCCAGGTAACAGGAAAAGAGGAAGGCCCAAGATAAGGTTTATGGATGTGGTGAGAGAGGACATGCAGGTGGTTGGTGTGACAGAGCAATATGCAGAGGACAGGAAGAAATGGAAACAGATGATCCGCTGTGGCAACCCCTAATGGGAACAGCCGAAAGAGAAGAAGATGTCATTATTTAGTGACTTAAATCCCCAATGATTGGCAACAAGCCACACATTTTAAGAGTAAGGGTCCAAAAAATAAACTACGTATCTAGATATATATATTTTTTTAAATGTTCTATTTTGGATGTAAAATGTTTCCTCCAACACCACTTGCACATATTACAGCAGTTTTGAAACATTAGGTGGAGGAAGTATTTTACATCCAAAATATATTAAAAAAATAATATAGTAATAAAAAAAATAAATAAACAAGTAAGTAAAACACAACAATTTTAATTAGAGCCCATTCTCTAAATGCAATAATGCTCTCCACGGTGTGTGCGTCACTGTGTAAACAACACACTTCGGTGTTGGGCCTCATAACACCCCCTGAGTGGGCATTATTTACACAGTAAAACACACACTGCTGGGCATTATTGCTTGCTTAGTACACAGAGTTTAAGCTATTATATATGGCATTTTACATGCCTTTAACCACCATCTCATTTCATTAATGCGGAATTACATATTGTGTTTTTCTTTATATCCTTTATTGGTGGTTTTCTTTCTAGTCAGTACATATGAAACCTATGAACGTAATTACCAGATGAGACAAACGCTATATTAATGACAGACTGACTCGTATAAAACAAGCACAAACACCACTGTATTCACGTAAAACAAGCAAAAAGTACATCTCACAGAAACCTACTGCACGAACAATGCAGCACTTAATGCGTGGATAAGTGGCTCGTGGATCTGAAATGATACAGTGGATTTGTATGAATAAGCCAGAATGACAAGGATCATGGTTGTATGGATTTTGCTGCCATGTATATGCCCATCTCAGTAGTTCAGTTATATCACATCACATATCACCCATTAAACAAAACCCTTTTTTCACATATATATTTACAAAGAAACAACCTATCTCCTACCCCCCCAAAAATAAATAAATAACTAAATAAATAAATGGAGAGGGAGATGTATGCTCGCTCCGAATCCCCTAGTAAATCTTATTAACATTATGCCTAACAAATGCACCAAAACACATAAAAAAGCAAAGATAAATTAGTCAGCAAACATAAAGTGGCTACACCTGTTCACACCAATCAGAAATACATGTTTTTAATTTTTGCATTTACTTTAGTTGATTTAAGTATACCTTGTGCACTCATTTTCATACCTTGTGTTGTCCTGTAAACTGAGCGGATTATGTTAGTACCTTGCGGTATCAGTGTCACTATACCAAAAAAAAAAAAAAAAGATAATATAAAATATATATTTTTTCTTCCTACTATTAGTACTGCAGACTATATCTATATTCTGGCAGCTGGCTTAGAGGATTAAGATGCTAATAAGCTATTTTCTTTGGTTCAGCAGTGCAAGGTTTGATTCCCTCGGCCTCTAATGCCTAACTGTGTGATTCCGAGCAACTCACTTAACCAGACACCCCTCAAGAGCTGAGTGTGAAAAAGATCCCTGGAGATCAGTGCTCTACCCTGGAAAATAAATACAGACAAAATAAACAGGTAACCACAAAAGTGCATCAAAGGGTCACATGACACTACTTCCCGTACTCTACTCAGAAGTAATTTGGATGCACGGATAGGTAACTACAAATTGACCCCTGGTTTGGTATCCATGTCAGTCACAGGTAGGGCCCACAAGTGAATACCCCAACATATCCTTGTTTTGCCTGTCTCTGGGTTATTCATACACAGAACACAAAGGCCATAAAACTACCACTACAATGTAAGGCTACGAATGAACAATTTTCAGACATAAATAAAAAAGTATTACTTAAATTGACAGGTAAATCTACATCTTCACTATATTGGCAAGTATTTACATAGAACTTTTATAACTCCTCATAAGATTGCAGAAATGTATAAATTAACAAATATTAATTGCTGGACATGTGGTAATTCTCTGGATGCAGACTGGAATCATATGGTGCTCGAGTATAAATTGATACCTCCTTTCTGAAATGAATTTTAAAATTTCACTTAAGCTTTGTGGTCTGACAGACGTATAATACTAATTCTTTGATTTTATTCAATGCTCCAGGTCCAGAATTTATTCCAAGAATGCAAGTGTCTCTTCTATGGTTTATTTTAGCTACAGCAAGAAAAGTAATTTCAAAAAACTGGAAAAGTAAAACTGTCCCACATTTATAAAATTCATATATTTAGCTAAAAGTGTATGCAAAAATTGTCAACTATTAAAATAAGAACTTCAAATGTTACACGTCAATATATATATATATATATATATATATATATATATATATATATATATATATTGGAAAAAATGAAGGTATTTACTTGAAAAAATAGTACTGGTTTAATGAGTTAACCTGAATCTGTTGGCATGCACTACTGTAACTAGTTATTTAGTTGATATGTTTTAAATACTTTTTTTGTTTTCATTGTTATTGTTAACATTTTAATAAAAAAATTACAACAAAGGAATGCAAGGCTAGGCTTCTTAAAATCATCACAAATAATAAACTATTTAGTAGCTCTGAACCCATGAAAGTAAAAGGTCAGTTCCTCTTCTCTGCATGCTGTTACTGCTACAGATTTTGAAAGAAGAGTCCGGTAAGAAGAAGCTTATATAAGAGATACCAGAAGGAAACGAGATGGTCTTTAGGCATCCATGAAAGCCCTATTCTGTGTGGCAACCATCCCAAAAAAACAGACAATATACCTTTTGAGTAGGTCTATATTAGATCTCCGAACGCTTAAAAAAGCGAACAGTAATTAATCGACCCTATGTAAGCGAAAGCTTACAATGTTGAAGTGTCAGAACAGCGATTTTTTTTCCAAAAATCGCTGTTCCAACAAAAAAATAAATAAATAAAAAACAAGTTCAAACAATACATTAAGTGGGGGGCTTTGCCCCCCCCCCACGCCCCCCTACTTAAATATACCAACTCTGAAACCGCACTACAGTGCCGAAAATGGCAAAGTACCGAAGCGGTCAAGCGAATTCTTTCCCAGTGAAGGAATTTGCTTAACAGTCACTTCGATATTTTGTGTTTTCAGCCTTTTATGTTCGACCAAGATGCATTCAAATGAATGCGTTTTCGGTCTTGTAATATAGACCATTTTGAGTAATATGTTTCTTTTAAGCTGCTTTAGTTAAAAGGTACATCATAGCAAAAAATGTCACTGCACATAGCAGAGAGGAGGTAATGAAAAGTCACCACCTAAAAATACCTGCAGGAAAGGACAGCCTACTCATTCTTATAATGAAAGGAGGGATGCATGAGAACATGACATCCTAGGAGAGCAAGTCTTAATGATGGCTAAGCCAATGTCTGCATGTTTCCAGGCCTAATACCTGCAGACAATATGGAAACCTCACACGATCACTCATAAATAAAAGTTCAGAACCACAAGATGTAAGTGCTACAGAAGTGGAACGAGGGTGTTGTGTTTCCAAAAGACAGTTCTCAGTTTGTCTATAAAAGAATATCCAGTAAGCCAATCGATACCTTCACCAATACGCCTCTTTCTTTGGCAGAAACAAAAGGAATAGTTTCTGAATTAGCAAACAGCTGCAGTCATTCTAATGTAACCCATGTTCCTTAAGTACCTTCTGACATACAGTTAAAAATTGTTTCAGTGAATTAGCACACTCTGAAAAATTAAGACACTTAATACCCTCCTCTTATTTAGGATAAATTCTAAAGTGCTTAAGAATGAAATTGATGATATATAAAATCTGCCATTATTAAACATATAAATGCCTCTTCTTACTACAAGTGACTCTACAATTTGCTAAGAGTTTCTTAGAAGAGACACACAACTTAAAAGAACATTTTCACTGCATAATGTGTGGCTGAAAAGTAATAACAAACTTAAAACACACAAAAATAAAGATTAGGTCTATCCCTCTGATGTAGGCCTTAACTGAGGTGTAAGGCAATGGAATCCCCCATGTGAAAACCTTCCCCTAACTGAAAACTGAGCTTTCATTGTCAAAAAGCTCCAAATTTCCTTACAATGAAGCCCATCTTACAGAAGGTATATCCTCTTATCACAGAAAAAAGAGAGCAGAATCCCTTTGTTCTGCCCATAGCACATTTGTAGTAAGTGGCCTTCTATCAGGTGGCCATCAGGAACTAAACTAACTCTACAACACTCTATACCTTACTGATGCAGTATGTCTGTGAGAGAAGATTAGAACATGACAAGATTAAGATTTGGACATACTAGGGTGTTATTAACTCCAGTGCAGTGATTCCACTAAACTAGAAGTGATTAAATACAAACAGCACAATAATGACAATCAGAGCTCAGTGGATTACAGACAGCTGTGCAAGGTATTTTTTGGTAACTGCTACTGGCGTTTCATCTACTTTTTACAACATAAAACAATAAGTATACATCACCCTTTTTAAAACCAGTCAACTAAATAACTAATTCATTTATGCAGCTGTCTAGCCAAAAACATTCTATCAAAAATACCTCAAGTTGGAAATTCTCATCAGTTTCAACACATTCAGGCTGATACTCAGAATAATATATATATATATATATATATATATATATATATATATATATATATATATATATATATATATATACAGGGTTCACTACAAGTGCTTATATACTATTATCTTGTGACACACTTCCTCAATGACACTTTCTCGCTTTGGCAAGTGCTCTAGTGCTCTAAGTCTCATTCTGCGTTAAGTAAATGTACAGTATCTATCCTCACCAGTATCCTGATCCTAACCCTAAAAGCTCCCACCCAATCCCTAAACCTAAACTTATGATTGCTCACTAAACCTAAAAGCCCCCTCTCCTCCCTAAACCTAATGTACCATTCACTCCCTAAACCTGAAATACCCTTCTCCTCACTAAACCTAAACTCATGTTAGCTCCCTAAATGTAAAATCAGTTTCCCCTCTGTAAATCTTAAGTCCCCCCTCCCTGTTTCCCTTCCCAGCTTATATAGCTCATGAGCACTTCCTGTCTTCCTTCTCTGGCATGTGAGTAACTGCATGTGGCAGCTGCTTGGCTGAACTGATGAGTATGAGCAGCTGGCTGCACAGAATACAAGCCTATTGAATCCCTGGCATTGAGGAAATTGTATTGGAGTGCTTGGGGCACAAAGCTTACACCCCATAGATTACATACCAAGCAACTCAAATACCTCTTCTGCCATCTAATCCCTATCCTTCTCTCCGGTGACATTCACCCAAACCCTGGCCCTTCTCCCCCACACATCTCAACCTCCCAATTCCATCCGCCTCCAAAACTGGTAAACCCCTCCATTTCTCAGCTCTAAATGCTCAGAGCATATGCAACAAAATTCCTAACCTCCATGCCTGACTTCTCCATAACCACCCTAATATTCTGGCCATCTCAGAAACCAGGCTCAAACCCCATATAAAAGATTCTGAACTAACACCACCCAACTACTCCATAATTAGGAAAGATATAACACATAAAAAAGGAGGGTGAGTCACTCTCCTCTACTCATCATCCCACTTAGTTACCCCTATACCAAACCTAGTCCCAAATTTGGCAAGGCAGAACTAATTCTAGCCCTACTTCATATAAACAAACATAAACTTATATGCATAGTCTCCCCTTATATCCCTCCTGGGGACAATACCTCAACACTTGAAGATATTTTTCTCCTGGTTCTCTAAAAACATCACTAATGAAAGTATAATCCTGGGTGATGTTAATATTAACTGGTCAACAATTCATTCTCCTACAAACTCACTTAATATAAACTTGTACAACTTCACTCAGCTTATTAACTCAACAGCTATGCCTTCCAACAACTTTCTTACGGGAAGCACCCTGGAGTGGATTCTAGTTTCTCATCCACATTACATCTCTGATAGTGGCACTCTGCCCGACCCATTAGATGACCACTTCCCCACTTTTGCCCACCGTCTTCCCTCCTCAATACAGCTAACTCATACCTACACCTTCACTCGCTGTCCAAAAAACTTTAATCCTAGCACATTCTCAAATGCACTAAAAAAATGAACTGGAACCCACTAAACACCCTTCCCTTAGAAAATGCTGTTACCTGCTTTAACTCAACTTTCCTCAACTTGCTTGACTTCTTTGCCCCTTTGAAAACAAAACACATAAGAAGCAATCCTGTACCTTGGCTAACCAAAAATACCTTACTAGCCATGCGATTCTTGGACAAAGCCTGGAAACGGTACTCTAAAAATAAAACTATCACCACCATTAACGAATTTAAATTACTTTGTAACAAAGTAAAAAAAAGTATCTCAGACTGCAAAGTCTACTTCTCTACACTCCAAACGAACCATAGCACCAACCCCAAAAAATTCTGGCATGAAATCTCCTCCCTTCTCAACCCTGGCAAAAAAGAAAACCCCCGCCCTGATCCAGATGCCTCTGACTTGGACTTAGCCACCCAATTTAACACTTTCTTTATCGATTCCATAAGTAAACTTACATCATCCTTCACTTCCCATTCACCTTCCCCACCCTTATTTCCACGTATCCCTCCCTCCCCTAGCATCTCCTGCTTCCAACCTCCTCCTTTCTCCTTCAACCCCATCCCTACAACCACCATAAAAAAAAATTTACTAACACTGAAACCCGGATCCAATGCCCCTGATGATATTTATTTATTTATTTGCTGTTGGTTAACCAGGATAGTCCATTGGGCCAAGAGAACCCGTTTTCAATGGAGTCCTGGGGAGAAAAGCTCCATTACAGATTACATATTATAGAGAGTTATATGCAAATTACATGTTATGGAGATTTACATCCAAATTATTGTACATGACATCACGAGGAACAGTGATTACAATGAGTAAAGTTAAGCATTAATACAATCAAATAATAAAACATATTAAAGTTGAAACCAAATTATATCATAGGCACAAGGATAAGGAAGTGAGTAGATAGGTACATAAGGCTTTCAGGAGGACAGGAACTATTAAGGAATAGGTTACTGTCTGAGGTAGAGAGAGTAAAAGGGGGAGTACAGTAGAGAGTATAGAAAGATTATGTGGGGTAGGAGCAGGAGCATTCCCATGTCAATGATAGGTAGGAGTGGAGTGATTTTTTAAAGGTAGGAAGGCTAGTGATGGTACGAATGGAGGGTGGGAGGGAGTTCCATAGGCGTGCTAGTGAAAAGGAGAGGAGGTTTTGTCCTGGGGGGCGATGGGGTCTATAGACTTCTATTAGGTTTTGATTAGTAGACCTAAGAAGTCTGAGTATGGTGAAAAATGAGTTTGTGTGCATATGTTAGTTGAGTGTAGGAGAGGTAGTTGGGAAGTTCAAGCCAATTTAGTTTGTGGAGTGGTACACAGTGATGGGTTGAAGATTTATTGCTAGTGGCAAATTTGGCTATTTTATTATAACAGGTTGAAAGTTTTGTTTTGAGAGATGATTGTAGATTAGTTAAAAGAGGGGCACCATAAAGGAGGGAGGGTAAGAGAAATGTGGTAGAGAGAGTGAGTTTGGTAGTAGGTGAGAGGAATTGTTTGTGACGATACAGCAGGCCTAGTTTTTGGTGTTTTTTTTAATGTTTTGTAGTAGATGGGACTTGAAAGTAAGGTTATTATCAATTTGGACTCCTAGAAGCTTGGCTTCAGTTACCAGTTCAAGTGGGTTATTATTTTGACTGGTGATGGAGAATGGTTGTTGATCCAGTGTGTTGGTTTTAGAGGGGGTGAATATCATTAGTTTTGATTTAGCTGCATTAAGTGCAAGATGGTTGTCTTTCATCCACTGTTCTGTGGTGGAGAAGGCATCTTGAGTCAGCTTTTGGAGAGTTGAAATGGAAGATGAAGCACAGATGATTGTAGAATCATCTGCATATTGGATGATGTTAGTATAGGGGATAGAGTGATAGTAGTCATTTACAAAGATATTAAAGAGAAGGGGTCCTAATATGGAACCTTGTGGAACACCTGTGGGGCTATTAAGGAAAGAGGAGATGGATTTTTTCCACTTAACAGCTTGATGCCTGTCTGAGAGATAGCTGGTGAACCAATTTAGAGCAGAAGGTGAAAGATTTAGCTTGGAGAGTTTAGTTAGAAGTAAGTTATGGGAGATAGTGTCAAAAGCTTTGGAGAGATCAAGTAGAATGGTAAATACAGTGAGGCCAGAGTCTCTAGCCTTGTTCACATTTTCGAGGAATGATAGGAGGGCTGTCATAGTGCTGTGATTGGGACGGAAGCCGTGTTGAGTAGAAGTTAGTAGGTTGTTGTCTAGTAAGTAGGGAAGGAGTTGAAGGTGAATACATTTCTCTAGAATTTTTGAAATAGGAGAGAGGATAGCAATGGGGCGGAAGTTGGTAACGCTAGTATTATTTCCTCCTTTATGGCAGGGAATTATATAAGCCTTTTTCCAGATTTGAGGAACGTGACTTTCTTGGATGGAGTGGTTGATTAGGATACTACTTGGCAGGGCGATAGCATCTGCAGCTATACTGAGGAAGTGGGAGGGGATGTTATCGGGGGCATTGGTGCAAGGTTTTAGCTTTTTCAGGAGTTTTTTGATAGTGGAAGTAGGGATTGGTTCCAGGGAGAATCTAAGTGGTTGGGAGGTAGTAGGATGACAGAGTGGAGAAGGAGGAGGAGTAGGGGGGGGGGGTTGGAGGTGGATGGTTGGAGTAGAAGGAAGAGGTTAATTTGGAAATGCAGTCAGTGAGAAAAGAGTTAAACTCGGTGGCAAGGTCATTGTCTTGTACGCTTGGGTTTTCAGTTGTACTGGGTTTTAAGAGGGAGGTTATACCTCTCCAGAAGTTTTGTGGGTCATTTTTGTATTTACTTTGAAGAGAAGAGTAATAGTTGTGTCAGTCTGCTGTGATAAGCTTTTTTACTGAGTTACGAAGAGTTTTGTAGTCATTAAGAGTAGTGGGAGACTTGTGCTTCAGATAGCGTGCCCAAGCTTTATCTCTTAGTCGCATGGTTGTTAGTGTATTTTTAGTTAGCCAAGGGGTAGTTTTGTTTTTATTCTTCTAGTTTTTTAGTTTTTAAGGGAGCATGTGTATCTAACAGGTTTAAGAAAGTGGAATTAAAGTGAGTGATAGCACTTTCCAGGGGAAGAGTTTTTAGTGGGTACCAATTAAGGCATTTTAGGGAGTTAGAGAAGGCTTCTGGGTTGAAGTTTTTTTGGTCTCTGAAAGTGATGTAGTTATGAGAAACTTGTAGGGAAGAAGAGAGGCATGTGGCAAAGATGGGAAGGTGGTCGCTTAGGGAGTCAGGAAGAATTCCACTATCAGGGTAATTGTGGGGGTGAGAGACTAATATCCAATCTATAGTACTGCCAGAAGAGAAGTCTTTAGAGGGCCTAGTAGTGGAGTTGATGAGTTGAGTGAAGTTATACAGGTTGATGTTAATGGAGGAGGTATAGGATTGAATGGTGGACCAATTGATGTTAGTGTCTCCCATGATGATGGTTTCGTTAGAAATACTGGAAGAGAACCAGGAGAGGATATCTTCCAGTGTGGGGATATTGTCGCCTGGGGAAATGTAGAGTGAGGCTATGCATATATTTTTGTGTTTATTTAATCGAAGTAGGCCTATTATTAATTCTGCATTGTTGAATTGAGGAATAGCTTTATTGTAAGGAGTAATGGATAGGGAGGATGAGTATAGTAGAGCTACACCACCTCCTTTTCACTGGGTTCTGTCTGCTCTGATAATGGAGTAGTTGGCAGGAATTATCTCCACATCTTTTATATGTGGTTTTAACCAGGTTTCAGATATGCCTAAGATATCTGGTTTATTATAGTGTAACCAGGCTTGGAGGTTTGGAGCTTTGTTTGCTAAGCTTTGTGTGTTCATGGATGCTAATCGAATGGATTTTGAAGAAGGGGGGGAGGTGTTTGGGCCTGGGTTAGGATGTACATCCCCAGCTAAAAGTAGAGATGTTAGAATTTCTATTGTATAGTATGGGTTTTTGTGTTTTTTGTCATAAATAGTAGAGGTTGTAGGAGATATGTTTGGTAGGGTGTGGGTAGTAGTTTTTAGTGAAATAAGTTTGAAGTGAAAGCAGAGGTTGGGTTTGATAGGGTAAAGTGTAGGAGATATTGGTATGACTGAGTAGGGGTGAAGTAAGTGGAGAGAGGAGGTTGTGTGATAGAGTGGGGAGTGAGATAGCTTGTTAGGCTGGGTAAGGTAGTAGATGAAGGTTAGGTAAAGTAGGAGAAGTATTTGAATGGAGAAGAGTGTATACTTTGGATGCATGTTTGGGTTTTTATTGGATATTTATGGTTAGTAGTAAGAGAGATTAGGGATGTGTGGTGTATAGAGAAAGGGGTTGATGGGATTTGTGGTGGAGGAAAGTTGTGCAGGGGAGGGAAATAAAGGAGGAAGGGGTGGAGGTGTGGGAGAGGAAGTAGGTGTGGTTATGTGGGTATAAGTATGGATGTGGTGGGGGTGGGTGGAATTTGGGGGTAGGGTAGGGGAGCGGATTGAGCCCGTAGGGCGAACGGAGCGGGGAAGAACAGAAGGAAGAACCAGCAGCAGAAAAAGTATCAGCCACTGCAGCTGTGAAAGCAATATAAGCAGGTAAAGTATGTGAATTAAAAGGTAAGCAATATAAGCAGGTAAAGTATGTGAATAAAAAGGTAAGATAACTATCAGAAAAGAAACAGAGGGGCAAGTTATCTATGGTATTCTGTTCAGGGGTGGAAGAACCAGAATATAGTTGGAGAACAATGGCTTGAGAGATACCTAGGCAGCTACTTAGGAGGGGAGCCAAATAAAAATAAAAGACATATTGCCCTATGGATGGTAGGTGCTGCCACCTAGTGGTGAAATAGAGATAGGCAGGCTGAAAAGGAGGTGGAGGACACTTAACCTGTACGGAGGGAAATATGTAGGACTCAGTTGACCAGAGGAGGGGAGTAAGGTCTTGTGGTCTACGGTAGGCTGCTGGCTCACTTACAAGGGAAGTTATAGGAAAATACAAATGTTAAGTACGTAGTTTGCAAAGACAGTAGTTGGTGTTAGGCTACCTACAATCCCAAAAGTTACTCAGGGGCAGTCTTCAGTAGTACTTCTTTAGTACAACAATAACCAGCAACTTCCAGAGAAGAGTCAGGGGTATTGAAGGGAGGTATTCCTTAGGCTTGTGATGAATGGGGGGAGCCTCTGGAGAGAGTTTTCTGGTGTGGAGCAGGAGGCGAAAAATGAGCAGCACTACCGCAGGACCAGCACAGGGGTGTCTTATCCCTAAGTTAAAAAAATCCCTCATATTTCTTAAAAGTTGCCACAGAAGGCGTAGCTCTTCCCATCTGCATTCTTATAAATCGATCTACTGTTGAATGTCAAGTTCCCCAGCTCTGGAAAAAGGCCTTTATTATTCCACTCCATAAAGGTGGTAATAACAATAATATCACAAACTTCCGACCTATTGCTATCTTATCCCCCATTTCTAAACTTCTTCAAAAATGCATCCATCTACAACTTCTAACCCCTACACAACATGGTTTCAGACCTGGCCACAGCTCTACCATAGCTCTCCTCTCCTTCCTAGAAACAGTTAATAAGGCCTGTGACACTGGCCACATCATGTCCACTCTCCTCCTTGACCTCTCTAAGGCATTTTGACACTCTCTCTCATAACCTTCTTTTCACTAAACTCTCCAAACTAAATCTATCCCACTCCTCTATTAACTGGTTTACCAGTTACCTCTCAAACAGGCAACAAGCAGTCAGATGGAAAAAAGGTACCTCCCCTTTTCTCAATACTCCCACAGTTGTCCCCCAGGGTTCAGTTTTAGGCCCCCTTCTATTCAATATATTCATAAACGATTTCTACCAAGCCATCCCAAATGGCAACCTTGTACAATATGCCGACAATTCAACAATAATCTGCTATGCCTTCTCTATATCCACCCTAGTTAAATTAATCCAAGATGCCTTGTCCTCCACTGAGCAATGGATGATGGACAACCACCTAGCACTCAATGCTACTAAAACTAAACTCATGATATTTAAAGCTTCCAAAACCACTACCCTAGATAAAACCTCATTCTCAGTCACCAATCAAAATAATACTCCTCTCAAAATAGTCTCTAATGCTAAACTACTAGGAGTCCTGATCAATGACCAGCTAAAGTTTGATAATCATCTATAAGTAAATATAAAAAAACACATAAAAAAATAGGCATGGTTTACCCCCACAACCGTTACATCTCTCCCTCCACTAGGCTCACCCTCGCCAACACTTATGTTATCCCATCCCTCCTATTCGGTGCCTCTATCCTTACTAACCTGCAATCCTCCCTCAAGACTTAACTCTCCTCTTGCTATAATAAAAACAAAATTTGCAACTGGCCATAGATCCACTTCCCATCACTGGACTGCTGTACACCAAATGAATTGGCTCGAGCTGTCCAATTACCTCATCTACATTCAACTTGTCCAAGAATACAAACTTATTTTCACCCCCTCTCTCTGTCCCTTTCTTGTCACCACCTTTAAAATGCACCACCCAAATAGACTTTTGAGATCTAATTCCCAAAATCTAATTAAACCTGCCCATTCACCAGGTAAACATCTAATGTCCTTCTCTCTAGCATGCCATTGGAATTCCCTCCCACCTCTCATCCGCACCACCAGCAGCCTCTCTTCATTCAAAACCTTACTTCACACACACCTGACTTCACTATGGGAATGCACTTGCTCCCACCCCACATAATCTCCCTACACTATAGCTACTCTCTATAAGCTATAATTCACAATAGCCTCCCATTGTCTTGTACCCCTAATAAACTCTAGGAATTAGCATAACTCCTAGAATGGTACAATTCAGTAGCCTAGAAATTAACTGCATGAATTAGCATAACTGATAAAACATTTAGACTGCTTCTGTTACTGCATTGTGCTAATATGTTACACTGTTAAAAACTTTGTTTATAAATATTAATCTTATTGCATTGTACTATGTGCGCTCTACTAACGTGTTTTTCTATTTGTTTAATTTTGCTTCATTTGTGCACATTACATTTCTCTAATAACTTACTCATGTTAAATCTGTAATTTGTAATTTTCTGGAGCTTTTCTCCCCAGGACTCCATTGAAAACAGGCTCCCCGTGGCCCAGTGGACTATCCTGGAAAACAAACTATAAATAAATAAATAAAATAAATATTAACGTCTCACACACACACACACACAAACATATATATATATATATATATATATATATATATATATATATATATATATGTAGCCGCAGGTACTGATGTTGTATTCAGAATACTGAACATTATGCTCACTAGTGTTCCTGGCTTTGCTGACATATTAGATCGCTGTACACTGAAGTGTGGGAATTAGTCCTTTCCCCATTGTTATGTGATCTTATAGTTGATATATGTAAGGGTTAGTGGGCAGGGGGCTTGCCCCTCCCAAAAATAAGTTTTTTTTTTCACTTTTTTAACTTCTTTTTAGTTTTGATCTTTTGAGATGGCCTTTTAAGTATGCTGATTGAAACAGGTATATGTACACTTGTTGAAAAGAATAAGGGAAGTTCCCCAGAGTCTTGGACAAATTTTCTCTACTACAACAAACTCCACCAAACCAAAGCTGAGCCAAAAAGCAGTGGAAAACAAAGCAAAAATTTGCAACACCAAAACAGCGTAACTCCACTTTAATCAATGCTTTTGTCAGATGACTTCTTCAGAACCGTGATGGAGTTTTCACATCAAGACATTTTTCTTGAAATTTTCTCTACTCAATATGAATACCACCTGAAAAGAGGTATTTGGCCTAATTTGGCCTAATGGGGCTAACCCTGTCAACAATGTATAGATAAAAAAGTACGCCCAAGCTCTTCTGGAGGGAAATCAATCAGCTAACAGAGAAATTACCAACTCCTCTGCCATGCTGTTGTCATTACCAGACACAACTATAAATTTCTTAGAAGGATAACACATCTTCTTGAGTCCATCAGTTCAGATCAGAACAAATAAGATTCACACAGTCAACTGAAGCACACTAAGAAGCACCCCAGACAGCTCCCCTAAGCATTACCCTTAGCCAAATAAAATGCCACATCGACTTCTCAGAAATCTGTGCAAATGAAACCAGATTACTCCAAAATTTAAATGGCTTATCTACCATATTCACCATACTCCATCACAACCTCTTAACTATATTTTCAACTTCTCCTTAACGTCAGGGATGTATTTCCTTCCTTTAAGCACTCCATCACAGTTCCTTTACCAAGGATTTCAGACCACTCTCCAGTCTTTGCCCAATAACAAAAATCTTTGAGGAACTACTATACTATCAGCTGCTAAAACTCATCAGCAACTACAGTCTCCTATCAGGCTTCCAACATGGATTTCACAATGCCTTCAGTACCACAAAGGTAAAGCAACTCAATGCTACAAGTCTAAACCTCAAAATGCACTCTCTCGAGGCACTCCTAAAAATGGAGAACATCGATATCTGTGCAGTAACTGAGACCTGGTTCAAGGCTTCTGAGAGCACCCCTGCAATACCAGGCTACAACTCTTACCACACATTTCAGCCACAAAACCAGGACCGAAACACTAAAGGTGGAGGAGTGTCCATATTCACCAAGGATATCCACACCTCCAGGCTAGTTGCCCAACACAATGCATCTGAAATTCTCCAGGTGCAACTAACACTAGGTAAGACTGCAATCCAAATTGTAGCTTGCTACAGATCCCCAACCATGCCCCAAGATTCTCACTACACCTTTCTAAACATACTGGAAAATATTAAGATACAACCAAACACCCTAATACTGTGTGATTTCAACTACCCTGCCATTAATTGGGAAAACTACTCAGGTACCAACTCCTTTTTCCAACAGTTCTTGGAATTCATAAATTCCAACGTCCTGGATCAACTAATCCATTGTCCCACCAGGGGCTCCAATATCCTAGACCTGGTCATAACCAACATGGGAGATAGATGGTCCACACCAGTGGTCACCCCCTCACTGGTCAGGTCTGACCATAAGCAAATCACCCTTGACATCCACATCCCACCCCCACCCCCCAGTAAGGAAACCTCCTTAAAAAACTTCTCCAAAGCCAACTTCAAGCTACTGAAGTCAGAAGTGACAAACTTCACAACACCCACGCAGATGGGATCTGGAAGTTCGACTGCAGTATCCTACACTAAGGTACTGTATGAGCACATCCACTCGTGCATGAATCGTGCCATCCCAAATAGAACCAAGATGCTCTTCTCCAAAAAAAGGAAGCCAATCTGGTGGTCCCCTGCTATAAACAAACTATACAACAGAAGGAAGAAACTGTTGCAAAAAAAGAGGAAAATCCCAGGATGCAAAAAACTCCCTCACCAGCCTCAGTAAGAAGCTGAGATTTCTCATAAAATCCTCAAAAGCTAGTTACGAAAATAAAATTGCCAAAGATTCCAAAGACAACCACAAGGCATTCTATAGTTATGTCAAGAATCTAAATGGCAATGCTCAGATCTGCTCTGAGTTACAACAGAATGGCATTAAATATACTGATCCCAAGGATATTGCCAATATCCTGGCAGATCGATTTAGTGCCAACTTCACCCCACTCTCACCCCCTAAAGGGCCCATCTCAATACCAAAAGATTGCCAAATTCCGATAATCACGGCCACACAGGTAGAAACTGCACTCTCCAAAGCTAAGAATACAGCATCCATGGGACCAGATGACATCCCAGGCTGTGTACTACATGAATTACAAAATGAACTGGCACCTCACCCAAGTGTCATGTTTAATCATAGCCTCACCTCAGGCTTCAGGCCCACTGAGTGGCACACAGCTACAGTTATCCCGCTCCACAAGGGAGGATCCACCTTGGATCCCGGGAACTACCGTCCCATCAGTCTGACAAGCCTGATTTGCAAGGGCATGGAACGTATTATCATGGAACTTATAAACAAAGACACTGGCAACCTTCAAACACTGGACCCCACCCAGTTTGGGTTTGTGAAGGGCTGATCTTGTCTCCTGAATCTGATTGACTTCTTCGAATCAGTCTCCAGAGCTGTGGATGAGGGTAAGGCAGTCCACACAGCCTATCTGGACCTCGCCAAGGCCTTTGACACCATCCACCACTCTGGAATCATAGATAAAACTTACTAAGCTGGGCATAAATCCCTACGTCACTCGATGGGTTGCTAACTGGCTTACTGACAGAACCCAGACAGTAAAAGTAGCCAACTCCAAATACAGCTCCAGACAAGTGACAAGTGGAGTACCTCTGGGTTCAGTCCTGGGACCACTCTTGTTTGGCATCTACTTCTCTGAAGTACAGCCCAACACTAAGGGACTCTGGCTAACAAAGTTTGCAGATGACTGCAAACTGGGAGCCATTATTGAATCCCCAAATGATGTGGATATTCTACAAAAGGGCCTTACAGAAACAGATGCCTGGTGCCAGAGCCATGGGCTCAAGCTTAATGCCAAGAAATGTATAGTTATCCCCTTTGGAAAAAAACATGTACCCATGAATTACCACATAGGTGGCAGGACACTAAACATCGAAAGTGTGATGAGAGACTTAGGGACACAGGTGGACAGTGGTCTCACTTTCGATAACCACATTGCCACAACAGTCAGGAAATCCTTCTATGTGGCACACCTCATCACTAAGGGCTTTTCATCCAAAAAAAGGAGGTCATTGTCCCACTGTACTCATCCCTCATTAGACCAATTATAGAGTATAATTCCCCGTTTGGTATGTACCTCACAAGACATCTGCAACAGCTTGAAAGGCCACAGAAATACCTCACTAAAAGAATCACAGGCCTAAAGCAGATGCCATATACTAACCGTCTAAAAAAATTCCAGCTATACTCTGTGGCATATCGTTTACTCAGAGGCGATCTCTGCTTAACATACAAGGCCATGTCAAACCCTGAGCTGTTGGACATGCTCCACTTAAAGAAATCCCAGTCCCTCAGAGCCACATGCTCCAGGGATCTAAACCTTGTCATCACAATTAACAAAACATGCTGGAGGGATAGGTTCCTGACCCAGAGACTCCCCATACTCTGGAATAGACTGCCCATACATAACAAGCACAGCGCCTCTTTGGCCCTCTTCAAAAGGAACCTTGATGATTGGATGGGAGATAGGAAATTCACCCCGGGGATCATGTCAGTCGCCCTGCTAGACAGGGGCCTGGAAAAGTAAATATTGTGGGAAGAAATATCCAGGGAATTGTTATGTCTAGGCTTGCATAGGCCCTAGGGCCGATAGCCTAGTACCAACCTATACCTGCCACCAATAGCATGTACACTAACATATAAAAGACTATGGCTGGAGTTTTTGACAGAAACTATAAAATTCTGTTTAGAAAACTCAAAAAGCACCAATATCACCTGACTTAAAAATTACCGTATTGCCGGAACATTTCAAGTTTATTTCATTAACTAGTTCTCTAACAACACTAGTCTCAGAACTGGTGTACCCCAAGGTTCTGTCCTTGGCCCTCCCCTCTTCTCACTATTCATTAATCCCTCACTGATGACCTTCCTGCACACTATCTCACAATATACATAAGACATCTTACTTCTAGAAGTTAATGAATCACACAACTTTAAAAACTCAACTACAAAAGAGCTTCACCCATTTATGCAACTGGACCACTGCCAGAAAACTTGTCATCAACTCAAAAAGTGTCTACCTTAACTATCATTCCACTTGTGGACACTCAAGACAATGTTATACCTAATGTTCCTGAATGCAAATGCTTGGGCATAACACTTACTCCCTCACTTTTTTCACATTTTTCACACCTCATATTGATAATACCACTAAGGGGTTGTCTCCACTCAAACCTTGTTAACAGTTATCACATCTTTGCACCCCAAGAGTCAAATTTCCTATAGCTAAAAGTGTAACCTCCCTGAGATTACATATTACTCTTACTCACCCTACACTCATCTTACAATATAAAAAGATTTCAAATTGCTGAAAGTAAATTTTTCAGATCTGCTTTCTTAGCTAATTCCCACACTCACCACTGTGACCTCATAATGGGACTATGTGACCTCATAATGGGACTACATTGGCTATCTATGTCAGATACAGCCACCTTTCTTCACAGCTGCCTTCTGTTCAGATTATTAAAACTAGAATTTTGTCCTCTTTTAAGAGCTAAACTTCCTCTCAAGGAACCAGCCTACTCCCTACAGAACTGCCAAGATGACATCATCACTCTCTTATAGCCTCACTTCATATCATCCATAAGTGAAAAAGCTTTCTCAAATCAAGGACCTGCTGCTTGGAACCACCTTCCTAATGAAATGAAATCATTGTCCATTGTAAATTATTTTTAAAATACACTATGAAACCACAAAACAACCTCAGGAATAAAGCCATGTGCAAATGCTTCACGAACAATTGTTAACTGACAACCTAACCATTTTAGCTATGTATCTAGTAATGACACAGAACTGCGGTGGTGGTGCTGCGGTAGCGTTGTTGACTCACAGTAAGACGTCCTGTTCGATTCTCAGCTAAAGCGTCTTCTGTGTGGAGACATGCGTGAATGGGCGTACCTTCGTTGAAGTTGTGCATCAGGGCTGGCAACTCGGTATGTAAAAATCTACTGCCAATCATTAGCGGACCGGAGTTCCGCTGTGCCGACCCCTAACCCGGAAAAGCCGAAAGATACAACAACATCTAGTAATGACACAGTTCTTCACCAATCTGCACATCATCAAAGCTACATCTATGTAATTAATGTATATATCAGAAATTGTGTCTTCCAATACTTTTATTTTTCAGTGTTCCTTTTCTGTACTCTTCCTTTTTTGTGATACAATTTATTACTAGTGTATTGTATGATTGTGCAGTATTTGCCTTTCTGAGGACATTTCTTAAATCCAGCAAAAGAGAATCAGGACTTGCTCTCTTTCACATCAGGAAGATTGAACATCTGTCAGTCACAAAATGGTGGGGGTGAAACTTGATGTTTTATGGGAGTCGCAGGACCTTTTGCCACAGCAGTACCTTGACCTGAAGCTCAGAATCTTGTGGTTCATAGGTTGGTACTAGGTTATCGGCCCTAGGGCCTATACAAGCCTAGCCATAACAATTCCCTGGCTATTTCTTCCCACAATATTTACTTCCCTGGACCCCTGTTTAGCAGGGCGACTGACGTGATCCCCGGGTGACTGGAAACTTAATACTAACAATGCTAGGGGTCCTTATAAGCCTAGCCGAGCAACCAAAATGTGACACACAAATTTGATTTATGTAGGGGATGATTTACCGTCTGCTTCTTTCCAACAATGACACTGGCGCCAGATCAGGGGTGAGATTCCAGTTACCCAGCCCAACAGGAATAGGGAGAGACTTTGCTTCAAATGGAAGGGGAACCTCTTCTAGAGAATGGGAATTCTCTGAGAAACATATCTGTGTTTCCAACATGTCTTATTTATGTTGCAAGCAAAATTTAGGTCTTTTAATGCTGTTTGTTTTGTGGATGTGCAAAAGGTTCATAAAACAGGGTCCAGGGATGCCTTGAATACCAGGGAAAAATCACCTCTCAAAAGTCTGTATAACACAATGTAAAGAGACAGGGCTTTGAAATGATCAGCATGGGGCATTCTGTTTACTCCCTGTATTCTTTTTGTAAGGAACCTTTGCGGATGTTCCAGTTGCTGCTTGCGTCTGGTCAGGTACATACCGAAGGGGGCATTACACTCTATGACGGGTCTGATGAGGGCTCAGTACAGTCATATGATGACCTCTCTGGACCCAGACGCCATGCCGTTGCTTATAAGTTGAGGACCAGAGAAGGATTTTCTTATTACCCTAGACATGTTGAAAGCTAGGCTGCTATCTACATGAGTTCTCAGATCCCTGACTAATGAAATAACTAACTCCTTCTCTAACGACAATTCACGGTCATGTTCTGCCAACAACAGTTCATATTAGTCATTAAATCAAAATACCACACAGCCCACAGAGTTGATGACTCCAGCACTGATTAAAATTACTAAATTAATATTGGCTGTGATGCTGCAATAAACTGCACCTCCAAAATTTCAAACCTGCCTCATAAAATGGCAGCTTATAAAAATTTCTACATTTGCTTATGCCTGCATACGTGAGAGGACAACCAAGGCTTTTTACACACGACAGCTGCATGGATGGAAAACAAAAATATGGGTTGGAGCAGCTCAGAAGCAGCTGACCTCCAAAAATCTGATGTAGTCCAAAAAAAAAAAAGAAACTGCAGATGTGCACATGAAGTAACTCCACAAAACTACCAGGAAAACAAGTAAACAGATGACTCAGAGGGGAAAGCAGAAGGACTTGAGACCACTAGACTATGAGGACATACGACAAGAGAAATGTAGTGGGCTAGGCCTAGATAGATATGAGCAGTTTAGATTGCTACAAAAAGCTATAAAACAGTTGCAACAAATGTGCAACATGCTAGGTGTTGGCAGCTGGGGAATCTGTGACTAACAGAAGTGGGGAACTGCTGGGTTAAATTTGTTTACTCAGAAGTCTTTGGGATGTTACTTTGGGGGGGGTGTGAAAATAGTTGTAACTAATACTTGACTGTATCAGTTGCTCATATGCAAGGTAATCCAGGTTTGGCAAAGTTAGCCCCCAGTGAATCTGGGCAAACTTTTGAAAAATGTATTGGTTAAACTAATCTATTTTCCAGATCAGCTGTGAAGATGATGGTACAGACCTAGTCTGACAAACCTTAAATTGTAGCTCAGTATTAAACATTGTACTACAAATCCTATGACATAAAAGGGACTTGTGATGAAACTAGAGAAATTACTGAAGCTGAAGAGCTAACAGCTTACTTCAAGTCACTCACACTCCTCATTGCACTAATGATGTGAACAGAGGGTACAGTCAGAGATGACTAAATCAGTTAATGCCTTGTCAGAGAAGATTAAATCAGGTAATGCCTTCTCAGGATCACACCTGTCTTAAGAGCAGGATAACATGGCGAATTACACGTACTGTAATCATCAAAAACATTCTTGCTTGAAGCCGTGCTGAGAGACAAGAGGGGACAAAACCTGCACTAGTTACTCGCAGTCTTTGCAATGGTGTAATTTCCCCAAATAATGCTGCATCCACAGACAGCAGCTAACAGGTACCACTTCATTATATTACTAAAGTAATGTCTTTCGGCTTTTCCCGGTTAGGGGTCACCACGGCGGAACTCCGGTCCGCTAATGATTGGCAGTGGATTTTTACAGTGCTGAGTTGCCAGCCCGACACCCAACCTTCAAGGAAGGCACACCCATTCACGCTCGCACCTACTTCTAGCTTTTTTTAAAATCTTCAGCTTGTTTTGTTCAGTTGGTGCATCTCCCTATGGCGAAGGCAATGAGTCCTTGCCCCATGGATAAGGGGTGTATGTATTTCTAAGATCACAATTTTTTACCACCATGTGAACAGAGAGTTGAACATTTTAAGTGTGTTCCTGCTATTGCAACTGAATATCTAACACATCTTAAGCAAATTAATTAGGATAGATGGGTGGGAATAATGCACACAATGAAAAGGAACTTCTAAAAATAAAATGATATGGTGGGGGTAGTCACACACAGAAAGACAGTTTCTTTGGCAGCCCAGACTTTTTATCTAGGAAATGCAGGTGCACTTGGAATTTTTTTTAAAGGTATTAAGCTCGGGAACTTGAGATGTAACAACTTTGGATGATAAAAAACACTGTAGTAGTGCAGAAAAAAAATGAACCAACCAGAAAACCACCAATGTGAGCTTTATTTTGGTCGGTTCATTCTTTTTCCTGCACATTGTCTTTTATTTTAATTTGGAGTTGGCACATTCAGTGCTTTAGACACTGGTATCCATTTGTTTTTTTTTTTTAACTTTGGAGGATACTCAGACTGCATGCAGCTCGAAACAACTGGGGATACTGTAGGTGGAATGGTGGGTTGACATGTGTACCTTTTACCCTTTCAGCGCAGACACCAACTACAGCACAAAAAAACAGTACAGCCCTAAGTGCAGGAGTGTACGACTTTAAGACACCCACATGAGTGATCATCAGAAGTATGTATGACAGTGCAGTGGTGCAGCGGTTTGCATTGTCCCTTCAAAGCAAGAGGTTATCCAGTTCGATTCTCGGCTGGGGTGTCTTATATGCGGAGTCTGAATGTCCTACCTGCGTTCGTGTGGCTTTCCTCCAGTTGCTCCGGTTTTCTCTCACATGACAAAGACACGCATCTGGAGCATTTCTCCTCAGGCCTCCACTGAAAATTGGCTTGTTCCAAGTCAGACTTTCTCGATAAACAAAAGTTAAATAAATAAATAAATAAAATAAACACGTACCATGTCAAGGTTAGTCTGTGATAAACCATCCAGGCTGAAACTTGGACAAAAAAGGATGAAAAATATGTCTGAAATTAGCTTTCTGTGTGAGATAAAGCCTCCCCCAGCACCATACCTAATATAATAAAAAGAACAGTTGTGTACCTACCATAAATGTAGATGTTCGAGTGTATTCACTGTTGCAGTCATTACACTTGGGTTATCCGCCGGCAGGCTACCCGCAGTCGGCCCGAGTTCTAAAGTCTTGGTCCGGCGTTGTTTGCTGTCTCCTCTTCTCTGACATCAGTGCGCCAGGGGTATAAAAGATGCAACAGACGCCATTTTCTTCAGTTTTTCTTGCCCCAGATGTCAGGTGCCCCCAGATAGGAAGGCTGGAAAAATAAATTTATGCCAAAATGCAAGCATGTACTAATATAAACATTTCCTTCATCTACAAGCAAATACCCCACATAGGTTGTATAGAGTTGAGAAGTACAGAGAAGTCCCAGAAATGGAAAGGGGGATGGTGGGTGGGTAACCTGGACTGCAACAGTGAAAAATAAATAAAAATAAATAAAATAAAAAAATACACTTGGACATCTACATTTATGGTAGGTACACAACTGTACTATGTTCATCGTGTTTCACTGTTGTAGTCATTACACTTGGGTTGAATCCCAAATCTGAGGTTGGGCAGCTGGGTCTAGATTGGATTTGGAGAGGCTACCAGACCCTGCAAGACTGCAGTGGCAAAGCCTGCTCTGGATTTAGAGTAGAGAGGCAAGTGGTAGTGCTTGGTTAAAGTGTGCACTGAGCTCCAGTTGCAGCTTCCAAAATGTCTTTGGTTGGTACTCCTCTGAGAATGGCTGCTGAAGTGGCTGCTGTTCTGGTAGAATGTGGCCTAATGACCTTAGGCACTGATTTGCCATGTTGTGCATAACAGAAGCAATGCAGTGTCCTATCTATTTTGAAATCGTCTGCTTTGTGATAGGTTTTCCTTGTGATCCTGCAGCATAGGCTACAAACAGTTGCTCAGTTTTTCTGAAAGCTTTTGTTTTGTCCAAGTAGAATCGTAGCTGTCTGTGTATATCCAAAGCGTGCAGAAGTCTCTCCCCTTTATTCTGGGGATTTGGGTAGAAAGTTGGTAATTGAATGGTTTGGTTCAGGGCCACATTGGAAACTACCTTTGGCATGAATGTTGGGTTTGTCCTGAGAGAAACCCTGTCCTGGTGAAAAATGATGAAAGGTTCCACAGCCATTAATGCCTGTAACTCTGAGACTCTTCTTGCTGAAGTTATTGCTAGGAGTAGAGCAGTTTTCCATGATAAGAATTTTATATCAGCTGTGCTAGCTGGTTCAAAAGGAGGCAGTGTGAGTTTTTCCTAAAACAAAATTGAGATCCCAAGTTGGTACTGGTGCTCTCCTTGGGGGTCTTATGTTTTTTGCCCCTCTGAGTTACTGTCTTAGTAGAGGATGTGAAAAAATAGGAGATTCCGTATTGTAGTGAGCTGAAATGGCAGAGGCATAGATTTTAATTGATGAGAAAGATAGCCCTTTGTCCAGCATCTCAGTTAGGTATTGTAAAATTTGAGGTATATTTGGAACAAGTGGGTCGAGCCCTTGTGCCTGGTTCCAAACACACAGAATCTCTTCCATTTTTCTACGTAAGATTTCCTAGTGCTGAGCCTCCTGGCTTCTAAAATGACATCCATAACAGCTTTAGAGAGAGATGCAGTCTGAGTAGCTACATTATCTGCCATGCTGCCAGATTTAAGGTTCTGAGTTGACTGTGCAGAATCTGATTGTTTTGTTGAGTCAGAAGATGAGGAATTTGAGGTAAAGGCCAAGCTGGGCCCTGAGACAAGCTCTTTAGGATTGGGTACCAGTGCTGGTGTGGCCAGTCCAGGGAATCAGGATAATTTTTGGCCTTTCTTGTCTTACTTTTAGGAGCACCTTGGTAAGAAGAGGCATTGGAGGGAAGGCATAGACTGTCAGAGCTTTCCAGCTGAATGATAGAGCATTCACTTTCCATGCTTGAGAGTGATAAGTTCTTGAGCAGAATTTCTGTAGTTGGCAATTGTGAGGGGAGGCAAAAAGATCTATGTCTGGGCATCCCCATTTCCTTGTTATCATGCTGAACACCTGTGGATTTAGTTTCCATTCATGAGGGTCCATGAGATTCCTGCTTAGTTCGTCTGCCAGTGAATTTTTTGTTCGTGGCAGGAATTGTGCCTGTAGATGTACCTGATAGGTTAGTGATGTGTTCCACAAGGTCATGGCTTGCCTGCATAGGGGGCAGGAATGTGTACCCCCTTGCTTGTTTATGTACCACATAACTGTGGTATTGTCCGTCTTTATTAGTAGTTGTCCTGGATGTACTAGGTTATTGAAAGCTGTCAGGGCATTCTGTACATCTAGCATCTCTTTCTGATTGATGTGAAGGTGCATTTGTTCCTTGGGCCAAGTACCCTGAATACATTTTCCTGCCATATGTGCCCCCCCCAGGCATAATCCGATGCATCCATTGTTACTGTCTGCCTGGCTGTGGGTAAGGTGAAAGGCTGTCCCTTGTTGTGGTGACAGGCCTGGGACCACCATCGAAACTCCTGTTGTAGACAGGGAATTAAAGTTATGATTGTCTCCAGGCTGTAACAATGTTGAGTCCAAACACTTTTTAGATACCATTGTAGTTTACTCATATGCAGTCTTGCATATGGAATTAGTAGAATGCAGGACGCCATGAAGCCCAGGGCCTGCAGAATATTTCTTGCAGGGAGCTGGGTCTTTGTTGCCATCAGTTGAAAGTATTGAGTCAGTTGCCTTTGTTTGTCTGGCGTGAGATAAGCCATCTGGGCAGTTGTATTTAAGCTTGCAACCAGGAATATTATCTCCTGAGAGGGCACTAGTTTTGATTTCTTTTCGTTTACTGTGTACCCTAGGCAAATTAGTAATCTTTTTTACAAACGCCAGATGCTTTAGTAGAATGTCCTTGCTCTCTGCTTGAATAAGGCAGTCGTCCAAGTAGGGATATATCTGAATTCCTTTTTGTCTGCAAAATGCAATTACTGGTGCCAGGCATTTTGTGAAGACCCTGGGTGCAGTAGATAAGCCAAAGGGCAGTGCAGAGAATTGGTAATGCCTTGAGCCTGCTATGAATCTGAGGTATCTTCTGCAAGTTTGTCTGACTGGGACATGCAGGTATGCCTCCTTCAGGTCCAAAGTCACTAGCCAAGCCTTCTTGCCCAGCATGGGTAGAAGCTGCTGTAGTGCTAACATTTTGAATTTTGGAACATCCAGGAAAGTATTTAGGATTGACAGGTCCAGTACTGGTCTCCAGGCTTTGTCCTTTCTGGGTACTAAGAAAAGTCTTGAGTAAAATCCTTGCCCCTGTTCTTGCTGTGGTACTCTTTGAATAGCTCCCATGTCCATGAGAGCAGCAATTTGTTTTTGCTTCTCTGCCCGTTGGTTTTGTGGCAGGTCCGACATACCTCTTGATTTTGGAAGTATGTGAAAGTGGAACCTGTAACCCTGAGAAACAATATTCAGTACCCATTTGTCCTGGGTGATTATGTGCCAATTTTTGGCAGCACCCCCCAAGGGGTGCTGCCAAAAGGTAAGTGCTTGGCATCTGTAGAGGAAAGTCATTGGGACTGTTTCCTATAAGGCTGTGTTTTGTCTTCCCCTCCCTTGGGGGCTGAAGCACCCCATTGTTTAGGTCTGTAGGAGCCTTGGGGCTGAGATCTGCCTCTTGGGCGTCTGTATCTGCCTCTTTGTGGCCTGTCTGACACCGGAAAGGACCAATTTTTTGAAGGCCAGTTTCTGCTAAACCTAGGTGGTTGAACCTGTTAGAAGTCCTTTACTGTCTGCATTGATTTTGCTTTATCCTCCATTTTCTTTAACACCTCTTCTGCCTTAACACCAAACAAAGTATCATGCTGTAGTGGAGCATCCAATAATTTTACTTTAACACGGTCAGGTAAACTTTATTATTTCAACCAAGCATGCCTTCGAATAACAGAGCCTGTAACTGCGGCTCTACAAGAAGCCTCTAAAGAATCAAAACAACATTGTAAAGTATGTTTCCCACTTGGTCAGCTGCATGCAATAAATCCTGCATTTCCTTACTGTCAGGACTTTCTGAGATTTAAACCATTTTCTGCTTTAACAATGACATGAGATACTGTTGATATTTAAGCATGTGAAACTGGCAATTTAAAGCCCTTACAGCTAAAGTAGCAGAAGTGTAAACTTTTTTCCCCCATCTGTCCAGAGCTCTGGAATCTCTATCAGAAGGGACAAGATTTTTAGCAGTGGAAGCCTTAACTCCTTTAGGACCCTGAGAAATTGTTTCTGGATCTGCAGCAGGGTTTTTGTAAAGAGATTTATGAGAGTCAGGGACCCTGTAATACCTGTCTGGCTTGACTGGTGCAGGGGGTAAAGAATCGGGAGTTAGACTGGATTCAGAGAAAACATCATCAACAATATCAAGCACAGGGAGAATAGCCAGGGGCCTGTGCTTGGGCAATAAAAGAAAGTCTCTGAGCCTTTTCTTGGATTCTGAATAATCCTGGCTCTCCCAATGGAAATGCTCCCTTATGGTGTGCAGGGTTTCCCCAAAGGAATAATCCTCAGGCGGAGAGGCTGAAGGTATAGACTCTTCTGCATCAGAGTCCTCATAGGGAGGGAGAAAGTATCCCTGATCAGAAGAGGAATCAGAGGAAATAGAAACCTGGTCAGAGGAATCATAGTCAGTGTCTTGCCTAGGCCTTTTGTCAGGAGGGGGATGGGAACCCCTGATTAAAGTAATTAGGTCTTCGGCCATTTTAAGCATCTGTTTCTTTGGCATGGATGACTGTTCAGGAGAATGCTGTACTTGTTTCCTTGTCTTTAATGGTGTTTTTGACTTTGCCTTGGCAGCTGTAGTGGGCTTAATTGTAAGCTGTGAAGGTCTGAAAACACCCTCAGAAGCCGATGCCTGCTCAGCGGCTCTGGACCCATCTGAGGGAATAGTTTTCATAGGCCCAATACCTTGAGTTTCCACTGGCCTCGGTGTCTCCACGTGGCTGTCAGATACGGCCTGTGTCTCTGAGGTAGTGGGTGTCAGGGGCTGCGAAAGCAACTCACTGAGCACCGGCGAACCGGCGACTGGCCTAGAAGAGGCTTCGTCGTCGCTTTTGGACCTCGGATGCCTGTCCTTTTCTTTGTCTTTGCATTTTTTATAAATTCCGGTCGTCGGTTGTTCTGACAGCATTATGTAATTAAACCTTCGGCCAAAATAATGTAAAGCAAAATCAAACCGAAGTTTAATAGTGCGTTTGTTAAATCTAGCACAAAACCGACAACTAGTAACGTCGTGGTCAGGGTCTAGGCAAGGAATACAGTAAGAATGAAAGTCCTTATGAGGTATTTGCTTCCCACAAGAAATACAATTATTAACTTTTACTGACATCGGTCTGGAGCAAGAAAAAGTTTCCCCAACGGGGTACTTAGCTTTAATGAAGACTTCGGTTCTGAAGCTCAATTTCGAAAGACTCAGGAGTCGGCCGACCGGCACTTGCGAACTGCTTTTGCTTTGGGCACCGCGCATCAAGATAGACTGAAGAAAATAGCGTCATTTGCATCTTTTATACCCCTGGCACACTGACGTCAGGGAAGAGGCGACAGCAACCGACTCTGGACCAAGGCTTTGGAACTCGGGCCGAATGCGGGTAGCCTGCCGGTGGATAACTCAAGTGTAATGACTGTAACAGTGAAACACGATGAACATCTGCATTAACCTGTTGGGTTTGAAAACAAACCCACTTTTATTTTCAGCTGTCTTTTTTGTCCAAAACCAATAGTCAGCCAATCTGTCATAAGTTGCACTTCAAAGTGTTTCAGCTACTACATGTGACTTCTTCAAATTTTTTTGTTGTGTCTTTCAGCTTTTCCTGGTTAGGGGTCGCCACAGCAGAACTCCGATCCGCTAATAATTGGCAGTAGATTTTTACGTGCCGAGTTGCTAGCCCTGACGCACAACCTTCAACGAAGGTACGTCCATTCACGCACGTCTCCACACAGAAGACGCTCTAGCTGAGAATCAAACAGGACAACGTCTTACTGTGAGGCGAAACAGACCATACTATTAAGGAGACTAAGACCATAAATAATGTTCTTCAGCGTGTGTGCTTTCCAAGGTGGTAGGAAATGAAACTCATGTTCAGTGCGTTGTATATAAACTCTACAACTAAAGGAAAAAAAGTTTAACTTTGCTAAAGGAAAGAAATCTGGCATGATCTGTCATGCCTCTTTACAGTGGGATACACAGTCAAAAGTATGAAACAAAAAATAAAGACAGAATTTCTCTCCTTTTTCTGCTCAGGTAACAACTGAACAGTGGTGTGTATATGGGAAGCAGAACTGGGGTCCAACAGATGATGTTTGGAAATCTGTGTCTGAGTGCCACGTGACTGCTGGTAATTCAATATTCCATACCTATTCACAAAGGCAGCGCCAAAGAAAATTTACACTGTATCACATAGGTTTTCCTAAGTACTGAGGACTGTGTCACACACTCTGCAAAAGTGAATATCTTTAGCAGCAACAACCTACAATTAAAAAACAGAACAGAATATAACAGCATTTACACTACATGCCTCCTTGTATAAAATCACCATTGCATCACAGGCAAAAATGTTTAAAGCTTGCAGTACAAAACGTCTGGGTGCTTAAACCAGCTTTAAAAAAGTGCTGCTCATATCCTTGCTACAGTCCTGGTTACTGGGCATATAAAGCTGCATTCTGCACCGAAAAACTACAGTGACAATATACACTGTATTTAATAAAATGAGGTACCTAGTGCAACACACCACTTGCCCAACTACTGACCTTACTGCCCACAAATCTAGGAAAAAACTGAATTTCTACCATGAAATGTTCAGATGTAAAAAAAAATCAGGATTTTATTTTCAGACATATAAAGAAAGGAAAATACGTTCTTTATTAAGCATATTTCAAACATCATCTGACATAAAAGTGATTTGGGGTTCCTTACCCACACAATGCCATGGCTATATCAGGTTTCTTTGCTTCTCATACCCAGCCTCATTTTCACTCTGTTGATTTCACCCCTTGGCTTTCCTCTATGATCCCTGTGGTCTGTGCCAGTTCCCTAATTTCCCCCAAAGCACAACAGCTTCCAACAATATTCCACAGCAACTGTCATCCCAATTATACTAACTGGTAACAGATGCTGTTTCTGCAGGATATAACCATATTGTACACATTAACCCTAACTGTTCCACTATGTGAAAATAAGTTGCAATGCTGTGCTACCCAACCCCTGCAGCTGTCTTGATGACAAGCATACCATACAAAGCTGTTTTAGAAAGAGATGAATGCCAGTAACCACTACTTCTTCCACATGACCAAAGAGTGTTGGGAATTCCTACAGAAGAAACCAGACAGCATAAAACTGCATAAGCATATACATTCTTCTTGGAGGTGCATTCTCTATTCACCAGACTTCGCTTTTCATTAGATTCATGACACCAAACTTGGATAGTCTGCCAGAACCACATAAAACTGAAAGAGTAGCCTTCTGATCACAGAAAGGCTACTTAGAACTGTGCCACGTCAACCTGCAGAATATCACATCCTGGTTTGGGGAAATGCAGTGTTTCTTTAGGATAGTCAGCTCGTGGCTTTAAACAAGAACTAGAAGCAACTTTTTTGTTTCACATGTAGCACAGGAGAGAAGACCACGAGGTGAACTGATCTTTCTCAAGGTCAAACAAGACAAGAGTTACCATAGTACAGTTTACATAAATCAGAAATTTTCTCCTTTCTGCTCAGTTTCACTAACCTGAAAAAAGTGGTGTCTTTCTAAAAAACACATATTATAAGATGGCCTTTGGCTGGAAGTGCTGATACCCCAGCAATGCAATGAAGGAGTGAAGGACAGTAATGCAAAATAGAGAGCATGTGTGACTGTAAATATGCATGCACAAACCTCAGTGATCTAAATAAATGTCCTTCATGCAGAAAGGGGTTTGGAAGACTAGAGGAAAATCCTCTTCTGTAATAAAAATGGCTCTGTACTGCAATGTGCTGATATTCTGTCTTCCCCAGCTACAAAGAAGTAGTAGGAGCAGCAACATATTTCAGAAGGATCACTAAAAACAGAAATTAAAAATCAAACAAGCAAAAAAAAAACTACTATAAATCTACATTCATATAAAATGTGTGTATGTTTGCATGCAGATGCCACAGCAGTGCTAGTCAGGGAAGTACTTTAACCCCACTTCTGCTGAGCTGTGGTCTTTTTTGGGCTGACTTGCACTCCAATGCAGCCCTTTGTTTTGCTTGCAGGTGGTGATTATGGAACAGTAACATTGAACTCTAAGGCTCTGCTTAGTCTCAAACCAGCACTATTCCAGCAACAGATTTACTTCAGGGCTCAACTCTGCTAACTGACCTGCAGTGTAATGAGTGTCAGTGACCTAACCACTACAGATGTCACAATTAGTGAAACATCAAAAATGAAGCCAGCAGCATTGACTACAGCATGTGTGAGTCCGTCTTTTATTGGATTTTCGCATCACTCAGCATGGAAATTGCTCTGCAGAAACGGTAACACACATGTCCCCCTAAAACTCCTACTGCTCCAAACAATAAGTCATTCATTTATTCTCCAATTATCCACTTAATCCAATAATGGGGAAGATGTAGCCTACCTGGTCTGTTACTCAATGGGTGCAAGGTAGCAGGAACTAAGTTTAAACATGGTATCAACCCTTTGCAGGATGTACAGATTCAGTCACACTCACACCGACAGGCAACCTGTGTGGACAATCAAGCGCTCTGAGGCCACAATGCTAAATGGCACTCCACTGCACTGCCCCAAACCAAAATTGCACTTCTAAAATGAAACAAAACATGAACATATAATCAGGACCACCAACTGTATATGTACCCTTTAAGTGTCCAGTATTTGATAAAAACAAGTAATAACAATAATAACAATAACTCCTGTCCACAAACTGCAAAATTATCCATTATCACCTGTGCCTTCTCTTACCCCATTCCTCACCACCGCAGACCAATTTTTCAATAATCTACAATCTTATAGATAACGTATACAAATCTGCTAACACGTTTTTCTTTCCTGCACCAGAGACCACCATAAGTCCATGTAAGGGCAGTGGCTTAATGTTAAAATCAGTCTTTTCTCCTATCATTCTCTATGGGATTTAAAACGCACTAAACTCTTCACTTCCTAATACTCATGCGGTCACACAGTTTTCAGTGTCACTTGTACAAAACTCAGCTCAGTTTTGTCAGAAAATGTTATTTCACTGTGTGACTACATCACCAAGGACAGAGCTATTGAATTCATAATGTATAACCCTATAGTCAAAATTCTGAAAAAATGTCTCAAATTATTGCTGTCAAAGTTATGACACATTCTCTGCACATTTTCTCATAATCTTAACTCAAGGTTAACATTTTTACACTAAATCTGCAAAATAAATGATGCCTCATGAGCGACTATACCATCCTTATCCATGCAGCTTGAAAGGGGAAATGGGACTGGAAAACAGATGTGAAATCAGCTTTTACGACAGAATTGTGCAGTGACACTTATAGACTTTGTAATGTAGCCCATAGGAAATAAACTACACTGGCCTAAAACATTACTTACTACCAAAACTATTACAATAAGTTTAATAAGAAAAACATTTTCTTTCTTACAATGATACTAAAACTCAACATTTTTCTAAAACGCAAACAGATGAGTATCCTGAAATTTTGTCGTAAACTGTTATTAGCTAATTAAGTTATGATTCTGTAGTTATTCCAGTAACATTTTCTTTTAATGTTATTGAAATCTGACATATTTACACTTCATTTTTTAAGAATGAACTGAGCAATGACACTACAGCTTAACAATTTTGCAAAATCAAACAGAGCGTCAGAGACTTCACAACATACACCTCCAAGATGAATATCCATTTTAAAGCCTTATAGTGTAAGGAAGAAAATGTTTCCATTTTAAACATATTGTCATAGGTTTGGTAATTAACAACTTATTTATTTATTTTATTTTACATTTGTTCACCGGGGATGTCTGACTGGGTCAGTGGCCCCTTTTCAGCAGAGGCCCGGGGAGAAAAGCTCCATTACAAAAAAACACATTACAATCAATGCAAGCAATTGGTAACAATATTTTAGGATAATAATTTCAGAATGTTTATCTTGCATGCCTGTATCATTAACCTCATGCATGGTTACCTGCCAAGGGATTTGTTGTGCTCCATTTGGATTGAGTATTCTGAAAATTTTAACCACAATCACTGTTAACTATCAATGTTATCAGTCTGTGTTTAATTTGGCAAAACTTGTCTCACATCTTTAATGAGCATTAACATTTTATATGACATTTGGAAACATTTTTATGGAACTTCATATCAAACTGCTGCACTTATCATCACATTCATGTTGAATACTGTTTGGTTGAGGGTAGTCCTCTTCAAGCCCTTGAATTTATGCCCAAAGCTTGTTGCCCAATGGCAATCCCTTCCAACCCCCCACATTCATGTTCAGTGCTTGCTTCTTGCAGGGTCATCCTCCTCCATCTTCATGCCCAGTGCCTACTGTCAGAACCACCTCACCCTCACATTTTATGTCCAATGTGTGTTATTTAGTGTGGCTCACCTCCGGATTTCAAATGTCTGTTGTTCATGGCTGACTTCCCCCTTTCCTAAACCCATGCTCAGTGCTCGGTCTTTATAGGGTACCTGAAATGTTAGTGCTTAGTCCCCAAATCTCAGTCTAGAATTTATTTCTGAACTCCACTTACTGTCACTGTGGTGGTGATGGTGGTGATGGTTGGCGGGGTGCCACTTCTACACCCACTGACAGAAAATCATCGGACTCTCATTCTTGCTCTCTGTATACTGTCCCATTCCTTCTTAATCACTGGGGGAGAGATGAGGCACTGGGGAGGCCATCAGGACGGGGGGGTCAGTTTTTCCTCTTGTAGCCCTATCCCCAATGCTCATGCAAGGTAACCTGCCAAGGGAATGGTGTGCAATGGCAGTCAATAAGGGTATGTCACCTACTTCCATCAGTAACATAATACTCAAGACAGCCCTGCCCTCCCTTAAAACCAGCACATTTATGGTGTCTCTAGTCTCCATCACTGATTCATTCACAGGAATGTGCAGTCTGGTTATGCACCCTCACACACTCCCTCTCCAAGAGGAGAGGAGGATCTGTCTAAGTCACGCCATTCCTCTCTTTATTCACGCCAGCTCCAGCAGGAGCCAGAGTGACAAGTTGAGCCCAGGTTACCTGGATCACAGTCGGGGCTTTATCCCTCTTTGCCAAGAAAGCTGGCTTGTCATTGAGATTTGGTTTCTTTCAATTACTTTTCTGACTTCCTGCCACCTTCTAAAGACCTGCTGTTTGACAGACTACACTAAAATCCATTATGTAGACACTCTTCACCCTATATAGGCCCTTACTGTTTGAATCTGAAGATCAGTTGTCTTTCCTAGTTATCAGATGTCTAATTATGTACATCTTTGTGTGGAAGTCAAATAAGTTAAAAGTTAATAAAAGATAATTCTTTGGGCAAATAATTTAGTGGTCAAGTACAGAAGGACTCTAAAAAAAATATTTTGTCTGTAAGATAGTTACACTAGATTTCCAATTCAGTTCCTGGCTGAGATGGTTTCTACTCAAGATGCCTGCATGCTCTCCCCATATCTGTATTGGTTTTTAATGAGTGCGCAAGTTACCCACCACATCAAAAATACAGTTATATAAAATATCAGTCTTAACTGCTTTTGTGTAAATGTGTATCTGTCTATGCATGTGTGTGTGTGTGTGTGTGTGTGTGTGTGTGTGTGTGTGTGTGTGTGTCACACACGAGCATGCATCTGTACGTGCATGTCTAGACAGACTAGCATACATTCAGATTCATCTTTCTGCCTTATGGCTTGCCATGACAGCCTTAGTTTGCCTTGTGACTTTGACACCATACAGCATGAAGTAGACATTGGAGAACAAATAAAAGAGTCTGAGTGCTTCAAAACGAAATACTTCACAAAAGTTAATACATTAAAACAAACACATAAAGGACCAGAAAATTACAAAGACAAAAAAGACAAAATTGAGCAATGCAAAACACATAAAAAATAAGCATAAAAATAAAAGTTAGTAGCACAGTGTCAAGACAGTAAACACTAGAACTTTAAAAATAATCCACTGCCTAATCTGCAGCTGTGTCAGGTCCCACAGAACTGGTGTAATATGTTGTATTGTTATATGATGTACTGTTACATGCTGTACTGTTATACGCTGTAATGTTATATCCTGTATGGTTATACGCTGTACTGTTATATCCTGTATGGTTGTATGCTGCACTGTTACATGCTGTATGGTTATATGCTTACTGTTACATGCTGTATGGTTATATGCTGTGCGGTTATATGCTGTATTGTTACACTTTAGTATGCAGCCAGGCAGCACTTTTGCACTAACTGCATGCAACCAGCTTCAAAGTCTGAAGGCTCTATGTGCAGGTCATTACAATTACCCAAGCAGAGAGGAGATCAGAGCATGTAGAATAAGTTCTTTAATAAGGATGATGTTTCTCTGGTGGAAACAGGAATATTTTACCACAGCTGAGACCTGGTCCTTTAAAGTGATCTTTCCATCAAAAACATCTAAACTGAACACCTTCGGCACGAATTCTAATTTATCTCTGCTACAGATAATACTAGGGGACAATACTGAAGCAGATGAATTCTGCATACATGTACAGCCACAGCAACAAACAGTCTTCAAGGTGTGACGTTTCAACTGATTAGTTATCCATCCGTCCATCCTCAACCCCTTTTTTCCATGACTAGTTATCATCCAATTGTAAATGCAGTCCAAGTGTTCAGCAGCATGTTTTAAACACATTACATGTATAATGTTTTAAAAAATTACTTGGGTATATATAGGCCAAGACAAAAGAAAACAAACTATAATAGCATTGTCTTTGTTATTTCCATTCAGTATACACTGTATCAATTTTCATTCACATTGTGTAAATTGCGCAGTTCTATTCTTTCCTTAAATTTCACTTCTCCTTTTTCGGAACATTATTTTGTATGTACTGTTTCCACAAATTCCATTTATCTTGATGTAATTTGTTCCCCCTCTTTTCTAAACATCCCATCTCCTTTACAATATTTACAAGACAGTAGTGTGAATTTGACCTCGGGTCTCCCCTGAAAAAAAGGTCACTAGCCTAACCTGGTCGACAAAGGATAAAATAAATATTCAGCACTTCAGATACAGTTGGTTTAGATTTTGATTTTCATTTCATACTAATTGTTTTTTGGACAGTCAATAGCACTGACCTAAGTAAAGCTTTACTGTGTCTGGGCAATTCAGATTCTATATCCCAGCTCAAAAGAATTATTTCCTCTGTAATAATCATTTGCTCTCTCAACATTTCTGACAAAGCATTCCATGGGGATGTTTTTATAAATCTGCCAACTTGTTATACTCCCCCAAAAAGTATTCTCCCAAAAAAAGTGTCTCCAGTTACGTTTCTCTTTCCTCACACCTTCAGCATTTGCTGTCTACATGAGGGAAAATTTTCTAAAGTCTGTTTAGGATATAAAAACACCTAGGCGAATATTTCCAAGCAAAAATCCAAAGGCTGGCACAGCAGTACAATGTCAGCATAACAATGACACTGTAAATATTTGTTATAGTACAGTGCCTCGTTGTTAAGAGCTTCATATTTCTGAGACCAAACGCTTCTTAAAAGTACAGACACAAAGTGCGAACACTTACTTGTGGAAAGTAAAGCATGTGTAACTAACCCAGAAAAACAAGGCATTTAAAATGTGCTACAGTGTTCTACTGTTTGTGGGGCTGAAAGAAAAAAAGTTAACATACTATATAGTGCTGTATAGGAGATACTACACAATTAAGTGCTAAGTTGTTTCAATGCCCCGCACCTATCATCCTAGCACTGCCTGTGTTGTATTTATACAAAACAGCATTTGTCCTTATATATCTGCATCAAATGTGTTGATATTTATCTGTGATGTTATAATACAGGTGCAACATCAAAAGTATCACTTGGTAAAGCATTTGTTTTAGCATATTTTTTTTCTTTTCATTTTTCATGTGGTTCAAATACTGTATTTAAACATACTCATTTTGAATTAAACTTAAATAAATTTTCCTAAAATAAGGGGAAAAAACTGCAGTGCTTAGTTCAGTCTTTCATCAGCTGATCTCTCACATACCCTCTGTGTCTGACTCAGTAATAGCACTACCCCCCCCTTGGAATACCTTGTCTAATGTACACCACTGATAATTTCCTCTGTCTATTCCCTTCCTGCTATCTTCTATTGCTGTAGTTGATTAGCAGTGCAAGTCAATGTTTAACACTGAAAAACATCCACTGTTGCCCACCTACCAAATTCATCTTCAATGTCCACTGCAAAGGAAGCAAGGCAGACTATTAAATGCACGAGAAAGGGTGACTAACTATGACAAATGTCTCTTTCTGGTGTTAAGGAAATGTAATATTTGTTTATGCTATTGCCACCTCTGACGTGACTGGGAGTAAAGATGCAACCCTTGTGCCATTAGAACTAATATTATACTTTTTTTTCATTCCACATCTCAGATAGCACATGTAACCCTTGTGCCATTAGAACTAATATTATACTTTTTTTCATTCCATATCTCAGACAGCACATTCCCTAATATTGTTTTGCTGTCTGACATAAAATAACATTCTAGCCCCATTTTCGTTTAATATTCATGTTACCTTTTGTAGCAGTGGTCGTTTGTTCTTCTTTCGGCTTTTCCTGGTTAGGGGTCGCCACAGCGGAACTCCGGTCCGCTAATGATTGGCAGTAGTTTTTTTTTATGGTGCCGAGGTGTGAGCCCAGCGCCCAACCTTCAACAAAGGCACGCCCATTCACGCTTGTCTTTCGAATGCCACTTGACCGTGGGGAGGACATGCAGACTCCACACAGAAGGTGCTCCAGCCGAGAATCAAACGGGAGAACCTCTTGCTGTGAGGCAACAACGCTACCGCTGCACCACCGCGGCTGTGTTCCTTTTGTAGCAGTGGTAAATGCCTCAAATGTTCCTTCCTTGCATAGTACACCAGACCCTGCTTATTGTGACATACAGCAATGTGATGGCACACGTCACATGAGGAATGTTGTAAGCGTTCCTTCTAAACCAATGTCATCATCTGCATGTAATGACACAACTGGTTTATAATAAAATCATCACTAGCTGAACACTAACTTTCAGTATTCTTACAGAACAAAGCAGCCTTGATTCAAGCCTTGCACTACTCTGCAGAACCACATTCCTTTTGCTTGCAGGGAGGAAAGGAAATAGAAACTGGTCGGCACAAAGGAAACAGAAGTTACACAGATGTGCAAACCAAGCTCCAGAAACAAACCACACTTCCTTTCCTCGAACACTTTGCATATAAATGCTACTCTGCATAACAGGAATCTTCTAAAGCACAGAGCACACTCCCTTTCTGTCAACACCTTGCATGTAAATTCTAATTTTCATAATGGGGATTTCCAGAAAAGATAAGGATTCACTTGCATGAGTTATTTAGCCAAGAAAACTGCTTTTCATAGGTGGTTAGGCCCTAGAGCCCTTACAAACCTAGCCATGCTAATCCCAAATTGCCCCATTTGTCTTTACTAAGTGAATGTATTTTGCAGAGCTAGTCTATGGTCAACACCTATTCTTCATGTTCATGAGGAACATGGGTGCCAACCCAGGGGTGAATTTGCTGTCTCCGATCTATTTACCCAGGTTGGGCTTGAATAGGGTCAGTGAGGAACTCTGCTTCATGTGGACTGGAAGTTTGTTCCAGGGGAGCAGCAGTCTCTGGGAGACAAACTAGTCTCTCCAACATGAAAATGGTCGCCTGAATGTCAACCAAGTGAACACAAACACACACACACAAGTTGACCGCTGTGAGATACACCAACTAGAACACTCAGTATTTAATGCAAGTGTCAGGGCACAAGTCAATTTTTTTTTCCTTTTCTTTAGATTCATGGCTTCATACGTTCATAGCTAATTATTAGGCTAGCTTTCTTAATAGCCCATTTTAAGTCTAGCCAGTTTCCTTTCCAAAGGTGAGAATCACACATTGTACCTTGTGTTTCTGTGTCAAACAACTTAACCATTACACCAACCTTCACTCATTTAGGTAGGTACAAATCCAGCTGTCCTTGAGGACCATTTTAAGACTAGCTAATTTTCTTTTTTTTCCAAAGGTGAGAATGAAACCCTGTACCTTGTGATTGTGAGATAAGTACCTTAACCATTACACCATCACCAACCCCTGTAAATAAACAGTCTGTGATATATGTGTCTCCTCTTGGTTTGCACACACAGTACACCAACATGTACACATGCCAGTCTGTTTCCTGACAATCTGAGCTACCAGCCAGCACTACAATTTGTGGCTTTCTAGCAATTATTGAGGCCTGAACTCACTAATTAATGAAACATTTTTGAGTTTCAGGCTTTATAGATTCATACTAAGCTAGCTGACCTGGTGGCCCATTTTAAGCCTAGCCAATTTTCCTTTCAAAGGTGAGAATCAAACCCTGTACTTTGTGTCTGTAAGGTAAACACCTTGACCATTATACCAATCACCCAAAGCAGTACATTCTACTTTAAACAATTCTAGAACATTTCTCTTTATTTTGTTATATTCCTCTTCTGCCATGAATCGTATATAATCTAAGGGAATGCTGTTAAAAATGACATTTTATCAGCTGTCTCCACTGTACTATACTGTTTGAGCCTCCCACCCCAATGCAAAACTCAGATAGCTAAAGACACACTGATTCCCCACAATGCCTATTGATGTTCCTCATAGGGACAAGATATAAATTATGTTGATGGGACAGCCTGTAGAGTATGGCGTATAATCAATATTTGGAGGAGCACTCCCTACCAAGGCGGCTTACAAATAGATTAAATTAATACGATGAAGGAAGTGAAGATCATTATAAGGTAGTATAAGTTACAATTCAAGGCGCCGATGTGTTGTTCTGGATTGAACAGTGCATTGCTAAATGGTATAGAGAGGAAAACAGACCAATTACCAAACAGGGTAGAGGGTGTAGCATTTGGTATGATGGTGTGCATTCAGATACTGTTGATGGCCTTCCAAACAAAAACTAAAAGATACACCACAGATATTAGAAAAGTACAATACAGAGGTCAGTTATCTGAAGAGGCCAGTGAAACTTTGAAAAAGCATAAAGAAGACATAAAAGGTTGCTCAAGAAGAGACGATTTTATCATAAATGGTCCAGAAATTACATGATTTATCACAAATTGGCTTACCGGGCTAATAAAGAATTAGCCATACTTAGACCTGCAGGCTAATAATACAGGGTGGGGAAGGGTAATAAGACCCTGGGCATGTTGTCTGTTGAACCATATAATGATGAAACATCAATACTATAGAATGAAAAAATGGCTGGTATGCCAAGTGATTATATTAAGTGGCAAGACAAAAGGTCAAAATAGTAGAGCATCTGTTTCCTGGGATTTAACAAAGAAGAGTGCAGATGCTCCCTGTGGTAGCCAACATGCAGAGGGTGGGAGTAACCATAAAAATGGTGGCACCCTGCAATGTTCATCTACTTATTTATTTGTCTTTGATTAAAAGTAAAGTCCAACTCGGCAAAGCCCCTTTTCAGTGAATGCCCAGGGAGAAAAGCTTCACATTGCATACATGTGCACAGGCAATTAGCAGCAGAAAACAAAAAAATATACTACAAAACAGGTGATCACCATGTTAAGTAGACTGTATAGTGCTAAAGTCACACATATTTATAGAACACCTAGCATTATTTTAAAGTTTATGTACAGCCTGACAATAAAAATGTAGCGCACAAACAGCAGATGAGGCATGTGCACATTTCATCCAGTTATTCATTTGAGACCTGTTTAAAAACAAAGTATGAGAATTTTATGATATTTATTTTATTTGTCTGCAGTGACATGAGACTTAGTAACTGTGACGGTACACAAATGGACTGTTTTGTTTAGATATGACTTCATTGGGATTTTAATATATACATGAGACAAGATTATAATAAGAAGGAGATTAGTAATGGGGCTTTTAAAAGTGTAGAACAATTTTGTTGACAGCTTTTCAATGAGATTTTATATTGTAAGTGAAGAGATATTTTTGATGTTTGTTATGAGAGAGTTCTACAGTTTAACAATATACACAAACACACACACGCACACACACACATATATATATATATATATATCTATATATATATATATATATATATACATATATATATATATCACACCTGTCAATCTTACTGAATTCCTCAGAATTTCCCGGCTTTGAGGCTAAAATAATGGAGTGCCACGAATGCCCGAGTGGCCCCTTGAAATCCTGAATTTTTTTCTTTCCTTACAATTTTTAGTTAAGGTCGACGTCAACATGCAAGAGCATGCACAGTGACATTGGTATCGTGAGACAGTGCCTGACAGTGTTCTCTAATCCCTTCCCAAGCTTAAATGAATAAATAACTGTGATTGCGCACTATCATTGAGGAAATAACTACTAATGCCTCCCCACGGCTCTGGGGTCTTACTGTATATTTATTCTGCCTGTAGTTTTACAGTTTGGCAAAGATTTACAGTTCATTAATTCACCGTCTAGAGGAACAACATCAGGCTTTGCTGCTACTGCTGGGCTTCTGATGACTCTAGTGTCTAGCTCTAGTAAACTAGCTGACACATTACGACGTTATACCACATTTTCTACAATTTATACACAATTGTCCTTGTAGTTGCAGAAAAAGTACAGTTTTGTACCTACCATAAATGTAGATGTTCGAGTGCTCATACAGCTGCAGTCATTACAGATGGGTTATCCTGCCATCAGGCGGGTCCTCGGTCGGCCGAATTCCAAAGTCTAGGTCCGGCATCGGTTGTCGTCGCTTCTTCCCTGACGTCAGTGCGGCAGGGGTATAAAAGAGGCAGCCAACGTCATTTTCTTCAGTTTTTCTTGCCCCAGATGTCAGGTGCCCCCAGAAGGAAGGCAAAACATAATGTTATGCAAACATGCAATGTTGATAAATCAAAAACAGTAGTTGCAAGCAAATACACCATAAAAGAATACCCCAAAAAGGTTATATGATAAGGTGTTTGTCATAAGGCCTGTCCTAAGAGGGGATGGAGGGAGGGTAACCTGGACTGCAGCTGTATGAGCACTCGAACATCTACATTTATGGTAGGTACAAAACTGTACTATGTTCATCGTGCATACAGCTACAGTCATTACAGATGGGTAGAATCCCAAAGCTAAGTAAGGGTGGTAGGCACCAAGTGGAACTAGGAGGGGCTAGGATGCCCTGCAGGACTGCTGTGGCAAAGCCCGCTCCAGATTTTGAGTATAGCGGAAGGTGGTAGTGCTTGGAGAAAGTGTGCACTGAACTCCAGGTAGCTGCTTCCAAAATGTCCTTGGTAGAGACCCCCCTGAGGAAAGCTGCAGAGGTAGCTGTAGCCCTGGTGGAGTGGGATCTGATGTATACAGGCACAGATTTTCCATGAAATGAATAACAAAAGCGTATGCAGTGGGCTATCCATTTTGAAATAGTCTGTTTGGAAATAGCCTTTCCTTGAGCACCTGTAGCATAGGACACAAAGAGCTGCTCAGATTTCCTGAATGACTTTGTTCTGTCCAAGTAATAGCGAAGTTGCCTGTGAAAATCCAAGGAGTGTAGTAGCCTCTCCCCTTTGTTCTGTGGATTTGGATAAAAGGTAGGTAAATGAATAGTCTGATTCAAAGCTACACCGGATACTACCTTTGGCATGATGGTAGGGTTGGTTCGTAAGGAAACTCTGTCCTGATGGAAAATGATGAATGGTTGCACAGCCATGAGGGCCTGTAGCTCCGAAACCCTGCGTGCTGAGGTAATAGCCAGAAGGAAGGCTGTTTTCCACGACAAGTATTGTAGCTCTGTTGAAGAAGCCGGCTCAAAGGGAGGCAGGGTCAGCTTTTCCAATATGAAGTTGAGGTCCCAAGCTGGGACTGGTGGTTTCCGTGGGGGTTTTATATTTTTTGCCCCTCTGAGGAACTGCCTTAATAGAGGATGTGAGAATAAAGGAGGATCTGTATTGTATTGTGCAGAAATGGCTGAAGCATGGATCTTGATGGAGGAGAAGGAAAGGCTACTGTTTAACATCTCAGCTAGGTATTGTAAAATTTGAGGTATATTTATTACCCAAGGATTCTGGCCCCTTTCTTGATTCCAGGAACAAAATCGTTTCCATTTGGTGGAGTAGGCTTTTCTAGTAGAGGGTCTTCTGGCCTCCAAGATGACATCCTGCACCTCCTTGGACAGGAGAGTCTGTTGGGAAATTAAGGTATTCTCCATGCAGCTAGATTCAGGGTATTGAGCTGGCTGTGAAGGGTTTTGTAGTTGTGCAGGGACAACAGAAGAGGAACTAGAGGTAGGCTCCATGGTGGTGAGTGTGTCAGGCTCTTTAGGAGAGGATACCAGTGCTGTCGTGGCCAGCCTGGAGCAATGAGAATCATTTTTGGCCTCTCTGCTCTGGCTTTTAATAGAACTTTGGTTAGTAGAGGAAGAGGCGGGAAGGCATAGACTGTCAATGTTGCCCAATTGAAAGAGAGTGCGTCCACTTTCCAGGCCTGTGGATGATAGGTCCTTGAACAGAATTTTTCCAACTGGTAATTTCTGTGGGTAGCAAATAGATCTATGTCTGGCTGTCCCCATGCCTGAGTTATCTTTGTGAAAACTTGAGGATGCAACTTCCATTCGTGTGGATCTGTCATATTTCTGCTTAAGTTGTCTGCCAGTGTGTTTTCCTTCCCTGGCAGGAATTGTGCCTGTAGTTGAATTTGTAATTCCAGTGCTGTGTTCCACAGGGTCATGGCTTGCCTGCACAGGGGGTATGAATGAGTTCCCCCCTGTTTGTTTATGTACCACATGACTGTGGTGTTGTCTGTCCTTTTCAATAGCTGGCCTGGATGGAGTATGTCTTTGAAGGTCATAAGAGCATTTTGCACGGCTAGCATCTCCTTTTGGTTGATGTGTAGGTGCTTCTCTTTTTGGGACCATCTTCCCTGAATGCACTGATCTGCCATGTGTGCTCCCCAGGCGTAGTCTGAGGCATCCGTTGTGATGATTTTTGTTGCTTGAGGTAAACAGAAAAGGAGACCTGTGTTTCTTTGGCATGCTTGAGCCCACCACAAAAATTCCTTTTGAAGGCATGGAATGAGTGGTACAATTGTTTCCAAGCTGTGGCTGTGTTGAGACCATAAGTTTTTTAGGTACCATTGTAGTTTCCTCATATGCAGCTTTGCACATGGTATGAGTAGGATGCAAGATGCCATGAATCCCAGAGCCTGCAGGACTTTCCTTGCAGTTAGTCCGGTGAAAGTTGCCATTTTGTTGAAGTACTGAGACAGTTGCCCTTGTTTGTTTGGTGTGAGGTAGGCCATCTGGGTGGTTGTATTTAAGCTGGCACTCAGGAAAATTATCTGTTGAGAAGATATTCGTTTTGATTTCTTTTTGTTCACTGTGTATCCCAGGTAGTTTAACAGTTTTATTACAAACGCCAGATGCTGCAACAGAATGTCCTTGCTGTCCGCTTGGATCAGGCAGTCGTCCGGATATGGGTAGATTTGTATTCCTTGTTGTCTGCAGAAGGCAATTACTGATGCCAGGCATTTCGTAAACACTCTGGGCGTAGTAGATAAGCCAAAGGGCAATGCAGAGAATTGGTAATGGGTTGAACCTGCAAGAAATCTGAGGTATCTTCTGCAATCTTGTCTGATAGGGACATGCAGGTATGCCTCCTTGAGGTCCAACGTTACCAGCCAAGACTCCTTGCCCAGCATGGGAAGAAGCTGCTGTAATGTGAGCATCTTGAATTTTGGCACCTGTAGATATGTGTTTAGGATGGATAGGTCTAAGATGGGTCTCCAATCTTTGTCCTTCCTTGGTACCAGAAATAGTCTGGAATAAAAACCTTGACCTTGTTCTTTTGCAGGTACCTCTTGAATTGCTTTCATATCCATGAGAGTGGAAATTTGTCTTTGTGCCTCTGCCCATTGATTTTGTGGCAGGTTTGGCAAGCCTCTCATTTTTGGAAGGGTGTGAAAGTGGAACCTGTAGCCTCTGTCTATAATGTCCAGAATCCATTTGTCTTTTGTAACAATGTGCCAGTTTTTTGAAAATAATGCCAGTTTTCCACCCAAAGGTGCTGCCATTATAGCTTTGTTTGGCAGGCATAGGGGGAAGTCATTGTGTCTGTTTTCTAAATGACTGTGATCTATCTTCTCCACCTCTTGGGGTTGGTGCTTGCCACTGTCTAGCTCTGTAAGATCCTTGAGGTTGTCCTCTACCCCTTGGGCGTCTGTATCTGCCCCTTTGAGGTCTGTCCGTGGCTGGAAAGGACCAATTTTTTGAAGGCCAGTTTCTGCTGAAGCGTGGAGGTTGCACCTGCAAGAAATCTTTCACTGTTTGCATAGATTTCGCTTTTTCCTCCATTTTCTTTAGTACCTCCTCAGCTTTAACACCAAACAATACATCTTTTTGAAGTGGTGCATCTAATAACTTTGCTTTGACATGATCTGGTAAGGTTTGCTCTTTGAGCCAAGTATGCCTATGTATGACAGACCCCATGACAGCAGCTCTACATGAGACCTCTAAAGCATCAAAACCACACTGCAAGGTATGTTTACCCACTTACTCTGCTCCATGCAACAAATCCTGCAACTCTTTCAAATCTGGTTGTTCTGTTTGTGTCATTTTGCTTTTCAGCTGAGATAACAAAAACTGTTGGTACATTAACATATGGAATTGACAGTTTAATGCCCTCATGGTTAAAGTGGCAGAGGTGTACACCTTTTTCCCCCACCTTTCTAATGCTCTGGAATCTCTCTCTGAAGGTAAAGGGTTTTTAGCAGTAGAGGCCTTTATTCCCTTGGGACCCTGTGAAATTGTTTCTGGGTCAGCAGTATGGCTTTTATAAAGGAACTGGTGAGCATCAGGAACCCGGTAATACCTGTCTGGTTTAACAGGGGCTGGAGGTAAAGAATCTGGATTAAGACTGGCTTCTGCGTACACATCATCCAAAATATCTAAAACAGGAGGGATAGCCAGGGGCCTATGCTGGGGGAGCAGTAAAAATTCCCTGAGCCTTTTCTTGGAATCTGAGTAATCTTGGCCTTCCCAGTGGAAGTGCTCCCTCAATGTATGCAGGGTTTCCCCAAAAGAGTAGTCCTCAGGGGAGACCGAGGAATAGACTCCTCAGCATCAGAGTCTTCAAAGGGAATAGGCATAATCCTGGTCCTCAGAATGGTCTGAGGTAATAGAAGCCTGGTCTGAGGAAGGGTAGTCTTCCTCCAGTCTGGGTCTTTTGTCAGAGGGGGGGTTGAGAACCCTTGATGAGAGTTATCAAATCCTCAGTCATTTTAAGCATCTGTTTTTTAGGCATGGGGCCTTGAGAGGAGGTCTGAGGACCCTGTTTTTTAGTTTTCATGGCAGCTTTAGATTTAGTGAGGGATTTAATAGAGAAGGTGGTAGGCCTGAAGACGCCTTCAGAAATGGTAGGCCTCACTAAAGTTTCAGTTTCCCCGCCAAGAGTGGCGTCAGTATCTGCAGTGGGAATGGAGACCGAGGAGCCTGCGACCTCGGGTACTGAAGTCACCGGTAAAATAGTTGCATCGGTAGTCAGGGGCTGCGTAGGCGCCTCGCTGAGAACCGGAGAACCGGTAGTCGGCCTAAGCGTGGTCTCAGTACTCGGTGCAGACCTCGGATGTCGGTCCTTGTCTTTGCGTCTTTTGCTTAAAACTGGCGTTGGTGTATCCGACGACATGATATAATTAAATTTTTTGCCAAAATAATGAAGGGCGAACTCCGCCCGGCGCTTAATAGTGCGCTTGTTGAACGTAGCACAAAAACGGCAGGCCGAGATGTCGTGGTCTGGCCCTAAGCAAGGTATACAGAAAGAGTGGAAATCCTTATGCGGTATTTGCTTCCCACAAGAAATGCAATTATTAACTTTGTCTGACATCGGTCTGAGGCAAGAAAAGTTTCCCCAATGGGGTACTTAGCTTTAAAGAAGACTTCGGCTGAAATACTTTCGTAAATCTCAGGAGCTGGCCGACCGGCACTTGCGAACTGCTTCTGCTTTGGGCACCGCACAGCAAGAAAGACTGAAGAAAATGGCGTCGGCTGCCTCTTTTATACCCCTGCCGCACTGACGTTAGGGAAGAAGCGACGACAACCGACGCCGGACCTAGACTTTGGAATTCGGCCGACCGAGGACCCACCTGACAGCAGGATAACCCATCTGTAATGACTGCAGCTGTATGCACGATGAACATCTAAGCCACGTTAAATGCTGATTATCCCTATCCTTGAATCTTCAAATCTCAACTTCAAGTCTTCAAATGTTCAACTTTCTCTCAACTTCCTGGTGTCTTCGGTGTGTGAGAACGTCAAACTCATGTGAATTGTGCTTGTTTTCACCTGTGCTTGGACGAAAACATTCTCAGTGAGAGACATGAGTGATGTTGGGTGTCACCGCAGTCAGCAGGAACATTAACGGGAAGCACATTTATTTGTGTTACTTTCAGTTCTGTATCAATCAACAAACAGGTAATATATGACAGAAGGTTGTTTCTGTTATAGGAACTCTTACTCTGTGACATGCATCAAAGGTGTACTTTGTGGACTGGTGTGGTGCTCCATTTTGGAAAGAAGGCCACTTCTAGTCCCGTTTAATATGCGGTAATTGGGCTTCTCTTGAAGGCAGATCCAGGAATACTGTTTACTCTGTTGAAGATAATTTTTTCATAGTTCACCGAGTGGCCTTCCGTTTTTTAGAAAAGAGTTTAAAATATTTAAACAGTGAGATAGTTTCTGCTGTTTATGACATTTAGTTTTTCTTTGTATGTACTGGCTTGCCTTAATAATAAGGTTATTTCCAGGGTTGTTGGTGCTGAATCAAATGTTTTGAAATAAGTATAGTTTGTAAATTAATTGTAATTATTGTTCTAATGCATGGAATAATGCATAGTGGGTTGCGATATTCCTTAATGTCAGTGCAGCTTTATGTGACATTTTCTTGTTTAAAAGCCTTTTTTAAGTACATCTGTTGTTTTGATAGGGGGTATAGTTTATATTCATGACTGGCTATGTTTGTGCCTTGAGCCTGCGTTTCACGAGTTAGTGGGTTCAAGCTAAGTCTTAGTATATGTGAGCTAATGACGCTAGTCTATATGTCAGTTCTGGCAGATTCATTTTTGCAATTCGGTTTGTGCTGCATTCTGGCATTACTAAACTTGAGAAAGTTAACAGTAACATTCTTTAACCAGATTATATCATTGTAAACATAGACTCCGTCTCCTGCGGAAGCATTTGCTGTTAAGTTTATGAAACGCATAGTATTTCTATTTATAAGTTTTAATATTAAAGACAAAATTACATGTTCGGCTATTGCTTTTCTCTCTGGTATGCAAGCATTTTGAGATTTACAAATATGAGTGAAATTTTGAAGGTATAAGTTGGGGCAGGGAGGTATAAAGCTAATACCCATTAAAAAACAAGCCAGCTGGATCGAATGGGCCCCAAGCAATTCCAAATCCGAAGTATAAGGTGCAGAGTGAACTCTAACTGTAAGGAACACAAATGAACTAGCGTAAAACATGTTTTATTTGCTTTTGTCTGAAACCAGACTTCTTCAGAAACAGTACAAATAATTAAAAACCCAACCCGTATTTATACTAAGACACACCTTGCTAACTGAATAATTCACATGACAATTGATTATTTTATCACAAAAACACTTGTTAAACTAATATATTTACTAAAATATATATAAAATACATTCAATACCAGCTACAACTTTAGATACTCATAAAGATTAAGGGCAAACAGTTAACCTTTTATCTCTCAAAAACATTTGATGTTAACAGTATCAATCAGACCAGGAAAAGTGTCCGCCCCCAATTTTAACTGCCATAAAGTTTCCCTCTTCTCCAATCTGTTCGTATAGTTACCTCCTCGCAGGTCCTTAGGTACCTGTTCTAAAATAGTAAACATAAACTTCTTGCAGTTGCAATTTCCTTTGTGTCTATATAAGGCATTATTGATGTCCTTAACTTTAATAGAGTAAAGATGCTCCTTTACTCTTTTAAATAAGCTTATTTATGTCATGCCTATGTAATAACTTTCACAATCTGAACACAATGCAATATAAATTATTCCCTCAATTTTACAATTAAAAACCCCTGAAATGGGTATTGTATTCTCCAAAAAGTTCAAATCAATGAAGGGCCCTTCTATTATAAACCTACAATGGCACAAAAACCACATTTATACATACCTTTACCTTTTTTGGATATAATCGTACTAGGAATTACCAAGGTAGAATCATTTTGCAATATTCTCTTAAGCTTATAATTATTTTTGTAAACAAATTTCGGAGCATGACCTTCCACTTTTAACAAATCTCCGTTGCCTTCAATAATTCTCCAATTATTTCTAACAATCGAAGATATAACTTTATTATCTATTGTCATATCAAGGCAACATGTGACCACATAATCACGTCTTTCTTCCTTACTGGCTTTCGTATTCAAAGGTTTAACTAAATTTGGGGGGAAAACATTTCTTATACTCGTAATTTCATTGGCTGAAATAGACAATAACTCTTCTTTGTATCCTGTCTCTAAAACATGTGTTTAAAAAATCTTAATTCTTTTTCAAAGGTCAAATCATCCGTCAAGGAGCACAAGCAGAAAGCCAGATAGGATCTGACAACCAACTTGTGTCTCAATAGTCGGTGCAGGCATACAAGATGAAATAGGATCTGTTTCCTTTTTCAATCAGTTAATCAATTCAAAGCAGTGTTTTGACTTGTTTTCCCGCCTTTCTAAGCTAGTATACCCCAGTTTTCAGGTTAGTGCTGAATTCAGGGCTGTGTTACAAGTTTCTGTGTTTGCCCATACCTTACTTGGATAGAAGGAAGTTTCTCCTGTGAGAGAGGGGAGCTTTGAACAGCCTATCTGCCCCTGGAGGAGTGGTTTCAGCCCATAAATTAGTAGTTTATTGGCCATTTTGGGCTAATTTCTCTCTCTTTCATTTCCCTGCTACAAAACCCATATTTTCGCAGTTTTGCGCGCTGGGCAGTGCCGATTAGCTAGGATATAACTATTCCCGGATCCACAAAGTCTACTCGTCAATTTTTCCCTTGGAACTAAACAAACTTTCAACTTAATCACTCAAACCATTCACTTCTCAGCCCTGTACTTGCTCAAAACTCATACCAAGCACTAATAAACCTTAGCACTAGACCCCCCCCCATACTGTAGAGAAGGACAAGGCTCTCTATTCAACCTTACCAGCCAATCAGTAAAACAGTTCACTCTACCTATTCAAGCATGTCCAAAGGGCAGTTTCAGGTGTACTCTCTGGTCCAACTGGTGAATCTGGGCATTTTGAGGCAATGTTACAACTGCCTCATGTACACAGACAACCCGCTCCTCCTACCACCAAACACTAATAATTGTGAGAGATGCAATTATACAGCCAAACTGGAGGCTAAGCTCTCTCAACCCAAGACTGGATCAGACAGTCAAGAGGAGAAGGAAATTACTTGCATCACACCACCAGTCTCACATAGACCTATGAAACCAGCACCGGCAAAAAACACACATAAATACATGAAACCATACTCGGAGGCTCTAAATAAAAATCTGCAAAAGCAACATAGACCTCCAAAGCAGACATCTAAGCAACCTCCACCCCCCAACACAAACCATGAAACACATATTTCACAAAATCAGTGTGCCGCACAATCACAGCCCTTAAGGCAAAATAACATACACAACACACTAGTAATAGGTGACTCTATTGTCAGACACACTGATGTCCCACTCACTAGGCTGAACAAGGAGAAGGTTACTGTTAGCTGCCTGTCGGGTGCCAGGATCTGCCACATAACACAAGCACTCAGGTCACTCCAGAACAAGTACAAATACGACTCTCGTCATTGTCCATGTTGGTGTGGATGACCTGAGCCGTACCTCTCTGGACTACATGAAAAGAGACATGGAGGACCTCTCTGATCACGCAGCCCAGGCCAGTATGACCCTGACCCTGAGTAGCATCCTGCCCTCACCAAGAATACCACGGTATAAAGAAAAAAATGATCAATTTCAACAATTGGCTAGGCTTCTGGTGTCATTCAAAGGGGATCCAGTGTCTGTCAGCCTGGGATGACATGTTCAACAAGCCACGCTACTTCACTAGAGACGGCTTGCACCTGTCACCCTTAGGCTTTCGAATACTGGCCAAGGCTCTTGCCACCCCCGTAGTGCCTTTTTTAGGCAAGGCTCAAAAGACAAACCCAAGTAACAAAAAACTGAGGGTAATGCTACTCAATGCCAGAAGTCTAAACCTCAAAATGCACGCATTCGAGGCACTCCTCAGTATGGAGAAAATCGATATATGTGCAATAACAGAAACCTGGTTTAAGGCTCCAGAGAGCACCCCAGCACTACCAGGCTACAACTCATACCATACATTTTGGCCACAAAACCTGGACCGAAATACAAAAGGCGGGGGTGTATCCATATTCAGCAAGGATACCCACACCTCCAGGTTAGTGGCACAGCATGATGCTTCAGAGATCATCCACGTGCAACTAACAATGGGCAAAACTGCAATTCAAATTGTACCTTGCTACAGATCACTCACCATGTTCCGGGACCCCCATTCCGCATTTCTGGAAACACTGGGAAACATAAAGGTCCTACCAAACACCCTGATTTTGGGTGATTTCAATTACCCAAACATTAACAGGGAGAACTACTCAAGTACTAACTCCCTTGCCCAACATTTCCTAGAATTTATAAACTCAAATGCCCTGGATCAACTGGTCAACACCCCCCCCAAAGGTGACAACATAATGGACCTGGTCATCACCAACATGGGCGACTGCTGTTCCACACTGGAGGACAACCCCTCAGTGGTTAGATCTGACCATAAACTAATCACTCTGGATATCCACATTCTGCCCCCACCCCCGGTCAAAGAAACCACTGTGAAAAACTTTTCAAAAGCAAACTTTACGTTACTTAAGCCCGAGGTGGACATTTTCAAAGCCCCCATGCCAAAGGATAATGCTGTCCAAGCTGCAAAATCCTTTACTAATGCACTCTACGGGCACTTACAAGAATGCATGGATCGTGCTATCCCAAGCAAAACCAAGACTCACTCCTCCAAGAAAAGGAAACCAGTCTGGTGGACCCCTGCCATAAACAAGCTATACAATAGAAGGAGGAAACTAGTACAGAAAATAGTAAAATCCCAAGAAGGGAAGACATCCCGGATCAGTATCAGCAAGAAATTACGATCCCTCATAAAATCATCCAAGGCTAGCTTCGAAAGAAAAATTGCCAAGGACACCAAAGATAACCACAAGGCATTCTTTAGCTATGTCAAGAATCTAAGTGGCAATTCTCAGGTCTGCTCAGAGTTATTGCAGAATGGCACAAAATACACTGAACTGACCGATATCGCCAACATCCTGGCAGACAGGTTCAGTTCAAACTTCACCCCCAAAAGGGCCCATATCAGAAGAATGTAGTGCCCCTGAAATCACAGACACTCAAGTTAAAACAGCCCTCTCCACAGCCAAAAACACAGCATCAATGGGACCAGACGGTGTCCCAGGCTGTGTCCTAAATGAGCTCAAAGATGAATTAACCTCTCACCTAAACACACAGTTCAAACTCAGCCTCTCCACAGGCTACGTGCCCATAGAGTGGCACACAGCAACCGTTATTCTGTTCCACAAAGGTGGAGCCACAACAGACCTTGGGAACCATTGCCCTTTAAGCCTGACTAGCTTGGTCTGCAAGGCTATGGAGTGCATCATCATGTATCTTACAAACAGAGCCATTGGGAACCTCCAAACACTGGACCCTACCCAGTTCGGCTTTGTTAAGGGCAGATCATGCCTCCTAAACCTGGTGGACTTCTTTGAGACAGTTACCAAGGCTATAGACGAGGGAAAGGTGGTTCACAAAGCTTATCTAGACCTCACAAAGGCCTTCAACACCATTCCCCATTCAGGTATTATAGACAAGCTCACCAGCCTGAACATAAACCCCTACGTCACGAGATGGGTTGCCAACTGGCTCACGGACGGAACCCACATAGTAAGAGTTGTGGGAGATAGGTCTGACTCTAAACCGGTTACAAGTGGTGTTCCCCAAGGCTCAGTCCTAGGACCCCTCATGTTTGGCATATACCTCTCAGAGGTACAGACAAGCACAGAAGGACTATGGCTGACCAAGTTCGCAAACGATTACAAACCAGGGGCTATAACTGACTCTCCGGCTGACACAGACTTCCTCAAAAAGGGTCTCACTGAGACAAATAACTAGTGTCAAAACCATGGCCTCAAGCTAAATGCCAAAAAGGCCATAGTCATCCCCTTTGCAAAAAACAAAGTACCCACAAACTACCACATAGGTGGTAGCCCCCTAAATACGGAAAACGTAATAAGGGATCTGGGGACCCAAGTAGATAGTAACCTCTCCTTTGATAATCACATTGCCAAAGTAGTTAAAAAATCCTTCTATGTGGCCCACCTAATCACAAAAGGGTTTGTATCCAGGTCAAAAGAGGTCATTGTGCCCCTCTATGCATCACTCATCAAACCCATCATAGAGTACAACGCCCCATTTGGGATGTACCTTACAAGACACCTGCAACAGCTGGAAAGACCACAGAAGTTCCTTACTAAGAGGATCACTGGCCTCAAACAGATATCCTATGCAGCTCGACTGAAGAAACTCCAGCTGTACTCGGTTGCATACCGCCTACTCAGATGTGATCTCTGCCTGACATACAAGGTCATGTCCAACCCAGAATTGATGGACATGCTCCACCTAAAGAAAGTCATATCCCTTTGAGCCACAAGCTCTAGGGTTCTAAACCTTGCCACAACAATAAACCGGACATGCTGGTGGGATAGATTCCTGTCCCAGAGACTTCCCATGCTCTGGAACAAGATTCCAATCTACATTAGGCAGAGCTCCTTGCTAACCATCTTCAACAGAAACCTTGATGAGTGGATGGGAAACAGAAAGTTTACTCCGGAGATCACTTCAATGGCTCTGCTGGACAGAGGCACAGGGAACGAATCTAAGGGCGGCGAAAGCCAATACATTCTGGCTAGACTTTTAAATGCCTTCGGGCTGATAGTCTAGTACCTACCTATGAAACTATGATTGTTTTACATTAAATGTGTCTCATGATTTGTACTTGTAGTTAATTCTTATTTAGCTATATATACACACATAATACTAAATACATACATTATATTTTATATGCATAGCTACACACACACACACACACACACACACACACACACACACACACATATATATATGTATACGTAATGCACACACATATATACATAAAGACAGCTAAGAATGGAACATTCAGACAGTGTATTTTCAGAAGGTGACAGGAAACAGGGGACCTGGAAAAGAAATTCCAATCCCTCAGAGCCACACGCTCCAGGGATCTAAACCTAGTCATCACAATGAACAAAACATGCTGGAGGGATAGGTTCCTGACTCAGAGACTACCCATACTCTGGAATAGACTGCCCATACATGTCAAGCAGAGCGCCTCTGGCCCTCTTCAATAGGAACCTTGACGATTGGATGGGAGATAGGAAATTCAACCCGGGGATCACGTCAGTCACCCTGCTAGACAGAGGTTCAGGGAAGTAAATATTGTGATAAAAACCACAAAGAGTGCCACAAAACCTCAAAAAAACACCAAAGAAAGAGGCAAAAAGGTGAAGTGAAAAAGAAGATTCCTTTAATCCATACGAAAACTTGCGTTCTGGTACCTCGGCAATTCGCCTTCAGTGGAACACTAACCATATACACGCATCTTCTTTTTATATTCTCATCAATTAATTCGTTAAATAATTATTACATTCATCATTATTCAAATAATGCTTTAAATGCACTTTCAACATATTTCATTCAAATACAATTACCTAACAATATTATATAAACACTACATGCCTACTATTATGTGCTGCTAAACTAAATACCTATAAATACTAATGGATTCATCTAACTGTAATTTCATGAATAATTTAACATTTTATACAAATTATTTAACATTTTAAATGAAAAAAGCCAACTTATTATTTACCAAATATGCATTACAACAATTAAATACATAAAGCATTTAAATACATACAAATGCATTCAAATATTCAAATTTCTTAAATATAACATAAACTATTCCAAAATTACTCTATTTTATACTACAAGTCCACTCTCTAAACTCATTCCTCTGGGATACAGTGTATGGTATCCTAAAATCATTCTGTGTTCTAACCTGCTTAATGCAGTCTTAAAATTCCCTACACATAAATGGGGCCTAGCCAATACACTAAATGAAAATCCATCAATGTTCCCATTACGTACATTGATAAAATGAGAAGCTACTGGACTTTCCATATTTCCCCTCCTAATGTCCCCTAAGTGCTCCAAAATACGCACTTTAACCCTCCTGTTAGTCTGTCCGATATACCATAAAGGCATGTTACAATCACATCCTAAAATATATACCACCCCAGATGACAGACAGTCAAATTTCTCAAATGCCAAATATATTTTGCCATTTATTTTCATTCCATGCATGTTTTTTACCCTCTCACATACCAAACAGCGCCCACAACAATGCATGCCAACATTTGCATCAGTAGAATATTCCAATTTTTTGTTCAGCAATTCTTTTAAATTATGATATCTACTGTAAGAAAATGTTATATGTCTAGGAAACAAATGACCTACATATAGGTCATCACAAACAACATGCCAAAATTCTTTCAGAATTTTTTCCACCACAATTGAAAAATTAGAAAATCTAGAAACAAAAAATATCTTATCTTGTGTCAAGTTTTCGTATGGATTAAAGGAATCACCTTTTTGCCTCTTTCTTTGGTGTGTTTGAAGTAAATATTGTGGGAAGAAATATCCAGGGAATTGTTATGGCTAGGCTTGTATAGGCCTTAGGGCCGATAGCCTAGTACCAACCTATGAACCTATAAGAGCATGCAAGTTCCATACAAGTGTCACAGACCATAAAACTGTGAACCAAAAGTCTTAGCTTAGCCGCAGTGATGCCCAATTAGGATCAGTGACAAAATACTCTCTGTATTTTATTTTTTTCTATTTTTTTTTTTGTTTGCTTAAGCAGGGGAAGAAACTCATGACAAACAAAGTGTGTATCAATTCAGGGAAGGAAAGAAGCAAAATGATGTAATTTAAGTGGAAATCTGCCTCAAATTGTAAGATAATCTGAAAAGAAAGACCTCTGTATGTTCTACTGATTTCTTTATTTTCAAACGGAAGCAGGAATCACAAATTAATGTGTGAGACTATTGGAGAAAAACATGCCTTTTCATCCTTACAGCCCTCAACTTATTATGTCCACTTCTGGACCTCACTTTTATAGTACCGTGTAGTAAACAAGCATGCTGACTGCATGCATGCAGTTCACAGCCCATGTGTATGATGAACACAATTAATCCCAAAAGCAGCAGACAAACATTGTTTAAACTGTGCTGCAGGCCATTGGTTGTCAACCTTTTTACACTTGAGGACCAGTGAAAATAGGAGAATTATTTTGGGGACTGCTAAGGCAAAAATAAAAGCCATTATTTATAAGGAACCAATTAAAACAATTGCTGTTTGAGCATCGTATGTCAAAAGATATAAGTCTGAAACTTTGGTCCTTTTTACGAGGAACAGACCAAAAATATGGGGCAAAAATCTGGACAGTTGAGAGGTATTGAGAGGAATGCTACGTAGCTACCTCTGACACACACACACACACACACACACACACACACACACACACACACACACACACACACACACACACAAACACACATACACACCTACCCATATCTTTCAACCAAAAAGGGACAAATCCCAACAGAATCAGGGACAAATCCAAAAATAATCAGGGACACTTTTCATATATTAGTATTTATTAACTTAAGACACTGACCAAATAACAGAACATGAGTGAATACGCATTTTTCTAAAGTAACTCTAATTATTTTCATTATTTATTAAGTGTAATTCATCACCTTTTCTCTGAAAGTCACCACTTTTAGGTGGGATTAAGAGGAACAGAGCTAAACTTTCAGTCAAAATCAGAGATGTTCATGAAAAGCAAGGACAGTTGAGAACTATGCATCTACCTCCCTCCCTCCCTCTTACACACACACACATATACACCCACCTACCTCCCTCTTACACACGCACACACACAAACACAAACACGCACACACTACGGCTTGCACACACATCCCTACCTACGTATTTCTTACAAACACACACACACACACACACACACACACACACACACACACACACACACACACACACACACCATTTCAAAAGTCTTCTGGCATTCAAATTTCACGTGTGGGGAAGGCGACGACATACACAGCAGGTTGCACAGATGCAGAAGATGAAAAACAGATCACATACAACTGTCGCTTCTATGCGACCGTACAAAAAGGGCATTCTTCTTAAGAACTTCTATACTTTTGTCTCTGCTCTTCTAAGTAACAACTTTCAGCCCCCCCACCTCCACACACAGGGTCTTTTAGTCTAAGCCTATCAAATTTTTGCCTCTTTTAAAAGTTTAACTTTAGCAAGACCCATAGGAAATATGTATTTGCAATGAGCTTGAAGCACATTCTGTGTTGTAGCCATTGTAAGCCATAAAAATAAACCTTAACAGAATACAGAAGACACATACATGGATCTCAAGCAGGTCTGCCTTCTAGTGGCTACAACACAGAATGTGCTTCAAGCTCATTGCTAATACATATTTCCTATGCATCTTGCTGAAGTCAAACATTTAAAAGAGACAACAATCTGAGAGACATGACAGAATTAGTTACTTACTGAGCAAATTAAAGAGGTGAACAGCATTCCAGCAGTTACAGTTAGGAAGGTCAGTTTACTGGAGGAAACTCTTCACAAAGAGAGCTCCTTGAATATTATTCAGTGTTACTGTAAGGTGATAAGGTAGTCTTGCATTACCTACTCTGCACTCTGCATGAAAATTACTCATTGTGATGATAAAACTGGAAAATGGGAAGAAATAGGAACTGTTTTTATTACAATTCATGCATTCAGTCTTAATCACAACTGTTTTACAGCCCAGGAAAGGAGAACATTTCTGCTGTGTATCTGTGACTGAGTGTACACTAACACAGTCTCACAGAAATGAGAGCTAAACCATTTCAAACAGGGTTTTCGCACACTCCAAAGTACACAGAGGCCCTCATTTAGGTTGTAAACGATCTCCTGATGGCCAACAAACAGCGGTTGTATTCTGTATTAATCATCCTGGATCTCTCAGCATTTGATACGGTTGATCATAGCCTACTGACTGATCAATTAAAATCTTATTGTGGCCTCTCCTGTAAGGTCCTAGGGTAGTTAATGTCATCATTTTCTGTCCAGTTTTAAAGGATACAATCAGGCTTGAACACCTTCTTCACCTTATTCTTTAGAGAGTGAAGTCCCACAGGCGTCAATTTTAGATCAACTACTTTTTGCAGTATATGTGCTTCCACTGGGAAATTTTATTATGGAGAGGGAATTGGCACATCATAGTTACACAGCTAATACTCACATGTATATCTTATTACCACAAGATGAAGCAGTATGTGCGTTTCTTAGCAAATCATCTTGAACCAAACATTTATGCATTGCTTGTAATTGGCTGAAATTAAACACCACTAAAACAGGTCTATTTATTTATTTATTACTTACTGACATTTGATTACTGGGAAAGTCCAATTGGGTAGAAGCCCATTTTCAGTAGAGGTCCAGGGAGAAAAGTCCCAAATTATTACAAAACATTTTAAGAACAATAATTTTATAATCTTCAAAAATAAAACAAAAACATCTGCAGTTTAAATAATTGTAACAAATTAGATGTAATATAAAAACATTCTTTAAGAATTGATAAATGGTATATGACAATCTTTTAATATTTAGAGAAACTTTAAACAGTTTGTACAGAAATTAAAATTAAGTTAGTCTAATACAAGTAGGTGCAATATGAATTGAGGGAAAAACAGGCTTATGATATATTTAGACAGAAATTCACAGAAGAGAATTAAACTGCAGTATGGAAGCATGTGAAGAAAAGACAATAAGGAGGTATCAGGAATGGAAAGGTATTTGTTCACATTTAGGGATGTAGTTTATCCTGGTTTTGAGCAAGAACAGAGCTGATTTTAGCTAAGAAGTCTTTCAGAGTGGTTTTGAAAGATGGGAGGGGAGGTATAGACCTGATGGATACATTCAAGGAGTTCCAGCCCTTATCAACGTTGACCTTGAACGAGTACAGATAATGCCCAGCAGATTTGCTAGGTTTGTAGACAGGACTTTTTGGTCACTGGATCGCAATGAGATAATGGGGACACAGTTGTGTAGAATGTTTTTTTAGTGATGGACATGCAGAGGGATGCTGGATAATTTTATAGGTGGTAAGTTGTTCTGTACATATTAGTTGATATGGGAGTTCTAACCAATTTGGGCTTTTCAGTGCTAAACAGTGGTGGGTACTGAAAGGGGTATGTGATGCAGATTTAGCAACTTTGTTACAGCATTGTTCAAGTTTTAATTTTTTGAAGTCTGGAGGTTAGTATGGATGGGAGTGCCAGAAAGCAGAGTGAGGAGGAGATGAGTAGAGGCAAGTGTAGTTTTAGTTGTCAGTGAGAAAGGTTTTGTTTTTTGGCTCTGTAAAGCAACCCTAGTTTTTGATCATTTTTTCTTGTGCAATTTTGTATATGCAGGTTGAATGTAAGATTATCATCCACTATCATCCCTAATAGTTTGCTGTTAGAAGTGACTTTAATGGTTGTATTACCAACAACTAAAGCACTGCTGGTGCTTCCATGATGCATGAGGTAAACCTGTATTTTTTGTCTGTGACTATTTTACCTGCTGCATTTTGTTTTCTCTAATAAGAAATCTGCTTGGACTGGTGCTTTTGTTCTATATGAGAGATAGACACTTAAATTATCTAGGCTGCACATTTCACATGTTTTTTCATTGGTTAAATTGTCTCTTGAGTGATACTTAAATACACAGTGAAATTCTGGGCCTTTGTCTTTGTCTGAAAAGATGTCAAGCCTGCCTAAACTAAAGCACTGCTGGTAATTCCCTGTCAGTTTTTCCCACCACCCCTGCCCTTCGTTGATCTGCTTTTTAAATCTGGTGATTGTAAGCTGCCCACCCCTACTGAAGATTGAACTTAATACGATCCTTCCTTTTTGCACTGCTGTTGATTGCCTTTCCTTGTGCTTATATTGAAAAAGTGCATTTTGCCTCTCATTGTCTGTTCTACTGAATTACTTGACCAGAATTCATCATCTAGCTAGCTGTTGGATAAAGGAGTGTATTTTTACACTCTAGCAAGCACTTGTTTTTACATCAAAAGGTCAGTGGATTTTCCATCTAGTGCACTGTCAGGTAGCCTGATCTGTTTAGGTTGGGGAAACAACTGACATGTCTGCATGTAGTTTTAATGGCTTAAGGGCTGATTAATTAGCTTTTGTTTTTAGTGCCTTTATAATTCTGTACAATTGAGTGTCTCTTGGCTCACTTACACAAAGTGAAGTTACTTTTACTGAAGAATTACATTTTTTTAACTTTTTAAAGTGCACTGCTGTATACATATCTTTAAGTTTGTTTGCGGTAGCATTTCGTATCTTTTAAGTTTGTTTGTTGCAGCATTTCACTCCGGACACTCCTTTACTCTGCTTTTACATGAAGAGGACTGGGATTATTTCTCTAGTGGCAATAAGTATTTACCTGGTCTATCTGAGCTGGGAAATACACAGAAGGGCTCCAAGTATTTTTTGCACTGCTTTGCACTGTACACTGTAGTACATTGTATTTGTAAGTTGTAGGGCTGTTGTAGACAGTTTGTGTAGTCTTGTTACACTTGGGCTCCAAACCAGCTATTCTACATTAAGATGGTATTCTTTTGCATCCTTGTGGAAAAAGTGTGCTGATTTAACTTGGGAATTGCTGGTGGAAGGCTTACTGTATGCTTTTCTAACAGGTACAAATATTTCTCTTTGCTCATATTTAAGCCTTGCATTTGCGCAGGCTTTGGCATAGATACTCAAATCTGCTTGTCATTTGGCAACTTTGCTATACTGAATAGTGTTACGCTTACCAGGAGCAAAAACAGAAGATGTGAGACAAGCCTCGGAACGCCTTAATGTAAGGAAATATGGATCCGTTTTTATTCATGTTGGTATAAATTATGTCATTCGCAAGGATTCTCTGACTGTTAGTAGAGAACTGACAGCCCTCTTAGTTAGTATTGCTTGTACTGGTGTTAGGACGTACTTTTCATAAATCACCTATAGAAAGGATAGTCAGGTCACAGTGGATGAAAAGATTTTTTGGGTAAACACCTACATGGAAAAAAATGTCCTGTTTTAAAAAATGGAAATGTGTACGGCATCCAAGCCTAGTTTTGAGCACACGTGTTCAGACAGGATGGCGTGCATTTGTCAAGATCAGGGAAGAGAATTTTTGCAGCAGATATTTTGCAATATTTGACAAACACTATGCATGACTTTTGCCAGGTCAAAAATTTAACAGTTCACAGACAGTAACATTTGATGCATCTCTGATGGTTGTTAATGCTAGGAGCATTAATAATAAAGTTTTTTTATTGGAAAATTTGCTACATTCCCACAAGATTGATGTTGTTATTGTTTATGAAACATGGGTAAAGAACAATGACTGGAAACCAGTTCTGTAGTGGTTTAAATGTTTTTACTGTAACAGACAGTCTAACAAAAAATCGGGTGGCAGTGTTGTGATAGGGATTAAAGAGAGTTATGAGACATGTGATTATTACATGTTCAATGACAACACCAATGCTATACACTGTGTAACTGTGACAATAAAGACAATCCTGGAACCTATAACAATTGTTGCAGTGTATAGACCACCAAAGTCAAGTGCAGATGACCTAGACGAATTCATACATTCCTTGCATGAAACACAGGAGGGAAAAATAATATTACCTGGGGATTAAATTTACCAGAAACAGACTGGAATAATATTGATTCAACAACGTTAGTAAGGAAATTATTCACAACGTATATTCAGGCACAACAACTGCTTCAGATTGTAAAAAAACTACCAGGAGACAAAACATGCTAGATATTGTGTTCCTAAAGAAATTATTGTTACTTCAAGTCAATCACCACTGATGTGCGGTGATCATGGGGTTATAAAGGTTAATTTGTTGCTAGATAATTCTGCCAAACTGAAATCTAAACCAATGCACAGAAGGTTAATCACAGATTATATGGAAGCAAAACATTCACTATGTAAAACTAACTGGAGTGAGGTGTTCAGTGGAAAAACTGCAGATGAAATGTGGAAAGTTGTGAAACCAAAATTGTCTTGAGTACCAAAAAAAAAATAAAAAAATGTTTAACATCAGGATCGAGGCATATAAAGTCAGGTCAGGAGGAAGTACTTCCAGAAGAACAAGATATGTGATTAAGGTGAGAGACAAAATATAAGAAATGGAAGAGAGGTCGAACTACAACTTAAATAAACAAGCTGGACAAACAGATTAAGCGTAGTGTGAGACAAGATCAAGAAAAATTTGAAGAAAATGTATGTAAAGATATTGAGCATAATAGGAAACCTTTTTATAGATACATAACATGTGGAAGGAGTAAAGATATACAAATTGGTAAACAGTGTGCAGATTCTAAAATTTATTCTCAGACACAACAGATTACAGATATATTTACAAAATGTTATGCAAAACAGTTTGGCTTCACAAAAGGGGTGATAAGTTGTCTTAGTGACATCCAGGTAAACCCAAATACTGGAATCAAATTAGATTATATTGAAATTGGATCCAAACAAAGCACAGGGAGGAGACATAATTAGTAACAATGACTACAGAACACTTCAGCAAGAACTTATGGTACCATTATATCTATTATTCACTAGCTCATATAAATATAGGGAGAGTCCTCAAGATTGGAGATATGTGCTTATTAAACCTGTTTAAGGAAAGGGGAGTAGGACAAACCTAGAGTCATACAGACCTTACCTCTACTTTCATGTTGTGGTAAAATAATGGAGAAGGTAATATTGGATAAGTTACTGTCAGAATTAGATAGGTTGGGATTTGAAACCATATATCAGCATGCGTATGTTGAAAATAGATGTATTACCACCTGTAACATGATGTTCTATACAATATAATAACAGCTATGAATGAAAAACTGTGCTGTGACATAATTTATAAATATTTAACTTCAGCATTTGACACGGTCATACACAAAACACTGATCAATAACTTAGTACAACTAGGTACTGATGTACTCTTGATAAAATGGATAGCTGCATGGCTTACAAATAGGACATGGCAAGTATCATACAGCAACTGGATAGGTGAAATCATTGGTTACAGTCAGGGTGTCCCACAGGCTGTGTCCGAGGCCCTTACTTGTTTATATTGTATCTTTCAGACCTAAAGTTTTCATCTGAGTTGTTCTACAGTATATATGCAGACGGCCTGGAATTGGGTAAACTGATTACATGTATTACAGATAAGGCATGGCTGCAAAATAACTTGACTAAATTGACCATTTGGGCACAGGAGAATAATATGCTGATAAATACATCAAAAACTAAACATATGAGCTTTGGGAGACAAATTGAAAGGTGAATATTTAGTACAGCACACAGTGATTGAAATTATAGACTCATTTAAGGATCTGGGTATATGGGTAGATCCAGCTATAAGTTCTAATAATCATATCAACCAATTGGTTAATGATAGTTATAGAACTATAGGTTGCATAAAAAGACTTATAAAGTCTAGGAAATCAAAAATGAAGAAGTCATTGTTTGTTAGTTATATTAGACCCAAACTTGAGTATGGAATAACAATATGGAAATGCTACAAGAAAACAAGCATGAGTAAACTGGAAAGAGTACAGCGGAAATATACCAAGGGCATCCATGGATGTGAAAATTTAAGTTATGCCACGGTGGTGCAGCAGTTAGCATTGTTGCCTCACAGCAAGAGGTTCCCCTGTTCGATTCTCATCTGGAGTGCCTTCTGTGCAGAGTCTGCATGTCCTCCCCGCAGTCGAGTGACATTAAAGACGTGCAGGTAGGTGCGAGCGTGAATGTGCATGCCTTCTTTGTAGGTTGGGCATCAGGCTGGCAACTCGACAATGTAAATATCCACTGCCAATCATGAGCAGACCGGAGTTCCGCTGTGGCGACACCTAACCGGGAAAAGCCAAAAGACATTACTATGAAAGACTAAAATATCTGAACTTGTACAATGTCTCTCACAGATATCCAAGAGGAGATCATATTCAGGTATATAGGGCATATAGAGACAATTACCTCTGGGAATGTTTGGGGTTATCAAAAAGTGCTAGAGAATCATCAGACTACCTATGTAGAAGATCCTATAGGAATGAGAAGTGTACTAATTGGTTCTGTGACAGTGGCTGATGCATGGAACAGACTACCAAACTACTTTAAAGCAAGTGTTAGTTTTGATATTTTTAAGAGCAGCCTGGATACTTATTATAGGAACAAGCACTGTTAAAAATGCAGTTATTCAGCAGCTCTATGTGCTTTGGAACTCTCAGAATCCTCTGCCTTAGTGCATTACTTTCTGATTGTATAGTAATGGGCCTTAAACGCAAGGTCACTTATACATTATGTCACAGTGTCTGGCCACCCATACTTATGCTGATATGTTACCACAACTTGCATTAATAAAGTATCTGTTGTGTCACATGACGACATACCCATATACCCATAACACCTTACTGAGAGCAAAACTGAACACCAGCCTAATACTAAATGTCAAATTATGCATAAATCACTTCCGCCGTATTCCACTCAGCTGCTCCAATTAATACAGGATATGGCACTTAGATGAAGTCTGCACTACTAAAGTTGAAAATGTATCAAACTTTAATGGCTGATACAAAATGCGTATGATGACAGGAAGCAATTTTCTTTTTAAATTGTGTGTGCAAATGCCATTTATATTAGACTATTCTTACTTGGATTTCTCTACTCTGCTTAAACCAAAGAAATAGCAATACTGTACTTGCCATATTTACACTGCAAGCAATGCTTTGGTGTAGCATAATTTGTCACACATCACTGTACAGTTTCTCTCTCTCTCTCCAGTTCACTGAAGAAAAACTACAGTAGCTCACTTGGGCCTATCTAGTCAATAAAATACAAGCACAGTCTAAATCAATCAAAAGATATGCACATCAGTTCTATTTGCTTTTACTTTATACAGGTGCAGGATATATCGATTCATGGATTATTTTTTGTTAAAAGCTGATTCTGGGTGAAAAGCACTGTTCAAACTTTGGTTTCCTATGGAGGAATCAAATGCCCAAAAATGCCCATAGGGGGTCTGGGTGGGAAGGCATCTCTTTACCTATATAATCAACACCAGGAAATTGCACTTCAGGTGAAGGAGGCACTAGCATAGTACAGCAGATGTACATTTAACCAGGTGTGTGTGATTTACCTGGTCACCAACTGATCCTATATTAGGATACTAAGGTGTCTGTAATACAGAAATTGCAACAAGATGCCAAAATCAGTCAGTCCATCAGTACACATCTTATTTAAAAGGATCATGTAACAGTCTATGCATTCTGATGCAAAATTACAAGAAAATTCCACGTGCAGCTCTGTAGGAGAAAAAAGACACAGAAATAAACTTTTCAGAAGTGGTTTTATTTAGGTATTCAAGATCATTTTTAAAAGAAGTTCTGTCTTCAAAGTTACTTTTGACTACATGCATAAAAATAATACTTTGTGAAACTTCTGTTCCTGAATTTCTCAGTGATTTAAAACTGTTGCTTTCATGCTAGTAAACTTAGTTGCAGTTAAGAGGTATGCATAAGGCCCAAAGGAAAAGTGGTCGCATAGCATGCAAAACTGCAGTTACCACCATCTAAGAGAGCAGTTTGCTCCAATTTGGGCATTTTTTCCCAATAGTAAGTCCCTTTTTATTAAAAATGTCTCTGTGATAACAGGTGTAGCCCTCCTAATTTGGCAGTTACAAGTGGCACTGTTTTGTGGGATTGTTGATATAGAACAGCACCTAATATGTGATTATTTATGAAACAGCTAAAAGGTGACCCAACAGCCTGCAGGCAGCCTTCAATTTTCTTGGTGTGAACAGCTCCTGTCTAACAGTTTTTCATTCATTCATCTTGACAATGTATGCTCATAATACCAATGAAATGACAGATAAAATAAATAAATAAAAAAGAACAACGTAACAACTTTGCTGAAGGTTGAGCATAAAGAGATTATTACAATATCTTGATGTTCAATCTTCAGCAGAGTTTTAATGTCTTTAGTTTCCATCTGTTTTTACAAGTAAATGTGATCTGTACTGGTGCAGACTGTGAAACGGTTTATCACAGATTACTATAGCAATAACCCACGCCTGGGTGTGGGTAATGCTGGATTTACCCATGGTTGGTGTGGTTTGGTCACGAGGGCGAAGCCCGAGTGGCCAAACAAAGCCAACCGTGGGTAAATCCAGCATTACCCACACCCAGAAGTGGGTTATTGCTATTATACAATGACATTATTTAAGAAAAAAAATAATTACTTTTCTTAAATAATGGCATTGTATAATGCCTCCTTGCTGCCCTTCCGCAGCTGTCTGGTATTCTGCGGCAGTTCTGATGTACTGCGCATGCATGCTCACGCAGTACATCAGAGTGTGGGCAAAAGCAACGGAGAAAGCAAGATCTCCGTTGCTTTTACAATGTTTCGCTATGTTAAATGGGTTTAACATAGCGAGACAGCTTTAAAAAAAGCAACGGAGAATCTCCGTTGCTTTTATTAAAGCTGTCTCGCTATGTTAAACTCGTTTAACATAGCAAGACAGTATGAAGCAATGGAGATCTTGCGTTCTCCGTTGCTTAAAAAAAGAGTTATAGTAATGGAAAAAGTCCGGGCGACAGGACCTTTTTTTCATTACTATAACTGATTTACAGGGGGTCGTTGTATAATGTACTTTTAAAAATTACTACAAATTTCACTGGATCAAAGCACATGTACATCAACTTTTTTAAAGCTGTTTAGGACAATGGATGTGTAATGTATTTTCCCATGTGTGCTGCAACGTCGGTATGCATTGAGTCAGCTTGTTTGTTATTCTGGGGCTCGGGGGAGGGGGGCAGCATACAATGCCTTCTTACTGATAACCTAATAAGCTAACTGTTGAACTAACATAACAGCAACAAGGACCCCCCTGCTGCTGATGATGAATGAGTCTTTGAAATGGAGGCTGTTTCTGAGTAATGAGGCTTGCATTGTGTCCTTAAGCTGTACACCTCTATATCACTCCATCCTTGGGTTACGGCACGATTTACTGGGTGATGAGATGTTATAGGGCCAATGATGGATTTTACTTTGTTAAACAGCATGTAACTTTATAATGCTTACTAAGTAAATATTCAGGAAGCTCCAGCTTGTGTCATGCTCTAGGTGAAATGTAATTAATAATGCAGAATGTGACTGGTATATGCAGAGTTTTGTGGGTGACATTAAAAACCTCACCACCAGTAGCGAATCACATGACTTGGAGGTGGTAGGTAGTGGAAGAGTACTGGGAAAACCAAGTTATCAGGACAGCACATCAGTGTGCAGAACCTAAATGTTACCTCACAATCACATGACTACTAATAGCAACACACACTGCAGATAATAACAGCAATGCAACAGAGAGAGAGAGAGAGAGAGAGAGAGAGAGACACACACAGAGAGACAGAGAGAGAGAGAGAGAGAGAGAGAGAGAGAGAGACAGAGAGACAGAGAGACAGAGAGACAGAGAGAGAGAGAGAGAGAGAGAGAGAGAGAGAGAGAGAGAGAGAGAGAGACAGAGGTGACCTAATCTGATTAGCTCACCCATTGTCTTCGATGACCTCAAACCTATAGGGTTCAGCCCATTCTCTCACTGGATGAAATGGGTGAAGAAAGTACAGTTCTGTACACTTACCATAAATGTAGATGCTCGAGTGTATTCATGGTTGCAGTCATCACACTTGGGTTATCTGCCTGCAGGTAGCCCTCAGTCGGCCCGAATACCAGAGTCTTGGGATTTCTGTGACAGATGCTGTTGCCTCTTACATGACGTCAGGTTATCAGGGGTATAAAACATGCAGCTGACGCCATTACATCAGTTTTCCTTGCCCCAGATATCAGGAGCCCCCAAAATAGGAAGCAATTACCTGGTGTGAAACACCTCCAGTAAAAAGTAAATACCATTGCCATAGATATGGCCAAAAAGAGGCTAGGTAGAACGTATACAAAAGTCAGGGGGCTGGAGGGAGGGTAACCAGGACTGCAACAGTGAATACACTCGAACATCTACATTTATGGAAAGTGTACACAACTGTACTATATTCTTTGTGTTTCACTGTTGCAGTCATCACACTTGGGTTGATTCCCAAAGCTGAGGAAGGGTGGAGGCAGTCATGAAGTATTAGGGCTGGCTAGCAGGCCTTATAGGACTGCTGTGGCAAATCCAGCTCTGGATTTAGAAAAGATAGGTAAGTGGTAATGCTTGGTGAAGGTGTGTACAGAACTCCAGGTTGCAGCTTCCAAGATGTCCCTGGTAGAGACTCCCCTGAGAAATGCTGTAGAGGTTGAGGTTGCCCTAGTGGAATGAGTTCTGATCCCCTGTGGGGTAGGTTTTCCATGGTGTTTGTAGCAGAAATGGATGCAGTGTGCTATCCATTTGGAAATGGCTTGCTTTGAAATGGCCTTGCCCTCTGCCCCTGTAGCAAATTGACTAGCAGGTTCCATAGCTGAAGAAGCATCTCGCGGCATACCGGACTCTGAATGGGTCTCAGAAGAGGCCTGCGAATCTGTAGAAGCGGGTATCAGGGGCTGCAAAGGTGCCTCACTGAGTACCTGCGGACTGGCGACTAGCTTAACGGAAGCGTCGTCGGCAGTTTTGGACCTATGCGGTCTGTCTCTGTCTTTATCCTTACATTTTTTCAGAAGATCGGTAGTCAGATTGCTTATCGAAGCCATTTCAGAATACGGAGAACGAGAGCAAAAGAATTTAGCGACAAAGATAGTCCAATGACGAACAGTTCAGGCATTAAACAAGGCACAAAACCGACAGCGAGGAACATCGTGGTCTGGGACTAAACAGGTAACGTAGTAAGAATGAAAATTTCTGTGAGGTACTTGCTTTCCACAGTAAAGACAATTATTAACTTTTTCTGACATCAGTTAGAGCAAGAAAAAAAGATCCCCAATGGGGTACTTAGCTTTAGAAGACTTCAGGTTTGAAACTCGAACAACGAAAATTTCAGGTAGAGGCCAACTGGCACTTGCAACTGCTTCTGCTTCGGGCTCCCGCGCGGCAAGAAAAGCTGATGTAATGGCGTCAGCTGCATGTTTTATACCTCTGATGACCTGACATCATGGAAGAGGCGACAGCATCTGACACAGAAATTCCAAGACTCTGGTATTCGGGCTGACTGAGGGCTACCTGCAGGCAGATAACCCAAGTGTGATGAGTGCAACAGTGAAACACGAAGAACATCTGGGCAGATACCCTCAAGACCATTGCACTGCAGTTCTTTTTTAATATACTGTGCCTTACCCACTAGTTTCCCCACTTCGTCAATTCACACTGTGCTAGGATGTTCACATTCTTCCATGCATACTTCTCTCTGCATAGACCTGCCCACATTTCTGCAAATGGAATGAATTACATGTTTACTGTAAGACCCCGGTCTGCAGTGCAGAGGGTCTCAAGCACAGACCCCCCCCCCACACACACACACACACACACACTACAGAAAAACTAGTTATTGCATACTCCAGTCCAATCTTTTACTCTCATTCCAGCATACAGACAGCTAATAAAACAGGGATGCCAGTGTGCAGACATAAGCTCTAGCCTGCAACATTAGGCTGGACTGGAGATAAAAGACCTACAACTGGAAAGTGCAGCATTTATAAAGCAATACATATCAGATCATTAATGCAACAAGACTTGCACAACTGATGTCAGAAGCAAAGATATAAAAGACACAAGCATGAGTGATGCACAATCAGCACAAAAAAGAAAGGGTTGTTCAGACAGTCCTCTCAACAGAGATTATTTACTTACAAACATCACTGGTGACCTCAAGATTGCAGACAAAATGGATTTTTTTGTCATAAAATTATGAAAAAAATAAATAAAAAGAAATTTGCCAGACCAAAAAAAAAAAAAAATTAAAAGCTTCAAGAAATTAATGATGCATTTTTCCCTCCCCAAGCTGCCACCACCAATTACTCACCTCACAGGGTCTGCCAGACCAGCTTTAGCCATCCCAGAATTCAACCCAACCCACATCGACAAACAGTGAGGAGACTGAGGATGTTAGTGCAGTACATTTGCACTGTCAAGAAGTGTGCCTCAAGTTGCCTGCCCTGTGCCAGCCTTACAAGCTCTGCGATGGCTGCCTTCAAAAGGTATACGCACATTTCTGCGAATGTGCAACTGCCTGACCAAGCAGTATACTGTTTGCAGATTGAAGCAAGCCAGGCTCTTAATGTTACTACTGCAATAAGCCTAGACAGCCTTTCTTCCCCAGGATAGGCAAACCAACACTGGACATACACTTCCATCCCCTCCCCTCCTTTTCTGCCTGGTTCCCCTAGCACACATGCTGTTACCTAAATATAGGTCATCTGGGGTGAGGTAAGGGCTTTATCCCTCTGTGCCATGGGCTAGTAGAAAAATTAATGACACATTGTGCTATCTACAGTCTAGTAGCAGCAAAATTCCCTGACATGAACATAAACCATGGGCATCCTACTGAAATACAGCTAAAGCCCCCTACTTTGCAAAGCTAATTTCTAGAGACAGCTTCGCCTCCAAGATTGATTTGGCAGAAAGAGCATGTCATCATTTGTACGAATAAGGCAGAACTAGAGCAGCACGCTGGTGTGGTGGGTAAGTAGTACTGCCTCTGCTTCCACTCAGGTTTCATTCATCATCCTCTTTCATCCACCAGTGATTGGTAAAAGTTTTTTCTAATCCAAATAATATCACAGTATACAAATTACACAGAACATTCCTGATGTACACTGGTTTTGGAATAGCTAAATATACCACAAAGAGCAAATTTATGTAAAAAAAACAAACAAAAAAAAACATATAAATATATAAAAATACATATCTTAGTTTTCTATATACCAGTACTTCTGCTGTAATGCATGCTGTCTCTTCAATTTACATGCTTTCTGAAGGCGCACAGCCTCAAAGCATGCAGCTCTGCACAATCAATAACGTGTTAAGAACTCCCTCTAGCTGCAAAGTGCCATCATGTCTCAGCATAATAGTGAAATTAATCATTGCTTTTGCTGAGTACATACAACAAATGCTTTATTCATTCTACTCCTGTACACCAAATATATTGTATTTATTTATTACTGCTTTTACAAGTACAGTCTACACCAACTATAATCTTTCCTACTGTACACAGTGACTTCAACCTTTTTTCTTTCTTTTTTTTTAACGTTTAACATTTAACCTTTATTAGTCATCACAAATTCAAACCCATAACAATTACTTAACAAAAAAATATTTTCTTGTTCTTTAAGTTTTCTGTTATTTGATTTTGCTTTTTAAATTGGATTGCAACACACATTTGCTGGAGCTTTTCTCTTTTGGCCTCCAATGAAAATCAGCTTCAACTCAGATGGTCAAGCTTGTACTTAATTAATGAATAAACGGTACTTACGTATTATCACAACCAGATTTTTGCGATAATACCACTTGCTTACCGTTATCGTAATCTGACTGAGAGAGTTGTACAAATGTCAGGAAACATCTAAAATTAAACAAATAACCTGTGTTGTACCCGTACCAGTCTGTGATATAGCTGAAAAAAGTCCAAAAAAACATTTATGACCGTTACATTCATCAGCATTTGCTGCCATGGAAAAAAAAGGGAAAGGAACATTCAGCGGGCGGCGGCGTACTATTCAGTTAAGCTTCACCACCCTGGCAGTAAACTGCATAAAGAAACACAGGCAAGAGGGCTTGAGGCACGCACACAGTAGTAGTTTCCAAAGTTTATTCTTCAGACTTTGCTTCAAACAAACGATAAAAATAATAAAAAACAGTAACAGTTACTGTTTTTTATTATTTTTATTGTTTGTTTGAAGCAAAGTCTGAAGAATAAACTTTGGAAACTACTAATGTGTGCGTGTCTCAAGCCCTCTTGCCTGCATTCCTGTTTTTGCAGTTACCTGTTTCAGTATTCCAAGTCTACATAAAGAAACACAACAGCATGTTTTTATTTTTTTTTTTATTGGGGGTTTATTTTACATGTTTTAATCCCAGAAACACATCTAAAATTAATTAATCAGATAACCTGTGTTGTACCTGTACGAGTCTTAGGGAAAACCGTTGACACAGCTGTGACATATATATAGCTGAAAATGGTCCAACCCCCCCCCCCACATTTATGACCGTTACATTCATCAGCATTTGATGCCATGAAGAAAAAAAAAAGAAAGGGAAAGAAACGTTCAGCGGGCGGCGCACTATTCAGTTAAGCTTCACCACCCTGGCAGTAAACTGCATAAAGAAACAAAAGCATATTTCTATTTTTTTGGGGGGGGGGGGTTGTTTTACACATTTTATTGAAAACACTGCAGAAAACAAGATGTATTGTTAAAGGAAACACACTATATAACACTTATAAACCACTAACGGTCAGAAAACAAAATCGGGAAGCAAGTGGTATTATCGCAAAAATCTGGTTGCGATAATACGAAAGTACCGAATAAACAAGCAAATAAACAAATAATACATCATTGACATCTCTAGTGGCAGTAACTGAAGTAGAGATAGATCAATCTATACAAAAAAAAACAAAGTTAATCAAAATGCATAGCTAATTCCCAAAAAAGAAAAAAAAAAGATTTGAGGACATTTTAAGAAGAGTTTCTGCAAGGACTGTAGTAAAGGTACAGTCAGACCCATGCCAAAAAGTCTGGCCCAAGAAGAACAAAACATAAAATAGTTAAATGGGAAGTTCAAACTGGGTTCTGAGTAGCCCAAAAGTTATTCAAGATGCCACTGTAGCCATTTGCCAATCCAAACATTTCACAATATAGCAGCAGATATCTAAACAGCAAGCCAGAAAGTAGTACACTGCTCTGTAATACATGCCTATCAGTAATCGGAAAAAGGCAGACATAAAAGTGGAGAAAAAAAAAAGAACTCTGCTGTTCTTTATTCAACACAGACTCCAAAACATGACGAAAATTACACTGACTTTATGCACACAGTATGCAGTAATGCTGTCGCACAGAAAGTCATTTCTCGGCAAGGACCGATGCATGGAGTCTGCAGACTCCTCACTGTACCAAAGTATGTTGACTGTCTGTATAACAAACTGCCTGTATGTGTGTGTACAGTCAGTTTATTAGTGAGTGAGCATGAAAACTCCATTATAGACTGGTGCCACATCGAGAACATGCTTCAAAACCTTGCACCCTGCAAAGGAAACAGCAGGTTACTGGAAAATGCCTAGCTAAATGCATGCTAAACATAGGACTGGCCATTACCATGACAGCCGGACAGTTACAAAAACAAAACAAAAGAACAACAGAAGGCTTTCCTATGCAACCAACTGACTGATGTTCTTCACTGCACTTCCCCTCCACAAATAAAAACACAAATCCCCTTATAGACCCCTCTTCTTTACTCCTTTTGGAACATTATTAAAATAGGAGAACAACAAAAAAAAATACTAACATTTCTAATGGTATGCATTCTAATTGATATTTTTTATTTATCTTCACACAACCAATTCCCGTTAACCTGTCCATCATACAGTCATACCCCTCCCAAGCACAACCACATCAACCACAGTCCCCCACTCTGCCTTAACAATCCCACAAGTCCTTACATGCAAAACAGAATAAAAACACCATGCCTACTTTCATAACTAGCCCGCCCCATCAACTACAATCAACAAATAATAAAAAGGCATAACATTTCAGTTTAAATTTCCAATATTCTTAATAAAATTAACACACATACATTTATTTTCTTCTTTTACAATGCAACACAAAACCAAATCTCAGTCTACTCTTCTCACCTTCTAGGCTCCCCACAAAAACATTTCTATCAAACAAAACAGCAAGTCTCTATCCTCACAAGTTTACTCAGTGCAGGCAGCATAAAAACAACCAGACAAATTAGGTTAAGTACACCTTTGGTCCTGGGTGTTCTTCAAACCATGGGACCCCCCCCCCCCCCACGCACACACACAAACACACGCTTTGTTTTGGGCCACGCATAAATACTTATATTATTTTAGATCTTTAGGCTTTACCTTCCTGGTTTTGATCATTTGAACTGTTTTTATTGTATTCCAGCAATGTCCATACTCATTAATTACTGCCACTTCACCACATACACCTCAAAAGTCCAATACTGATTAAAAAAAACAGCTACAATGAAGTGCTAGTCCTGCAAAGCCAGGCTAATGGCTGTTTAAACTGACCACAGCAGCCAGTCAGCCATTCTCACCTACAGAGTGTCCCTGTATCCAGCAAGTCAGCAAATATAGGCCATTGTTGACAGAGTGTACCTCATTTGTCTGACAATGGTAAAAATAAAACTAATTTTACCAAATGTACACTAACCATTGAAAGACAAGACTATTTAAACTGAGTAAACAACAGAGTAAGTTATTTTCATCCAGAGACAGCTTCAACCCCCTCCAAGCAGTTATAGCCATTTTGCTATGTACACCTCATTTGATTTTGAAAACAGATGATACCTCTCATCTTTTTAGCATGTGAATCAGAGACAAACTAAAAAAATAGAGGAAAAAGGGTCCAGAATCAGAGACATAACGTTGCTAGAAACAGAAATGCACTTACTGTGATACTGGATCCTTTCATTTTGCTCTATCTAATCTAACAGTAGGGTACAGAGCTGCATGTCGGGTCTGATCCAGCCATCTGCTAGTACTCCAAGCCCTCAGCTCCGTTAATATCGTTTCCCTCCCATTACCTTCTGGGTATAACTCTCTTTAGATCACTTTTGCAGACAAGCAATGGAAGATGCCAACGTGTAGAAAAGTGAGAGAGAGACAGGCGTAACAGTTTTGGCACAGACTGCCAGTTCCTCAGTAGAACGACACTTTGGAAGGGGGGAGGAGGATGGGATGTCTTTTTGTATGACCACAATGACCTGAATCAGCATTATGATAAATACATAGCTTCCATATCCTTATCATCCTGTCCACCTGGTATGAATGATGGGTAAGATTCCCAAGCAACCTGAAACCCTGGAAGTCATCATGGCAGAATACCCTTCTGGACTGTTGCTGAAACAATAACCCTAGAACTGTACAACAAGTTCAACTCAGTGTATGGCAAACGTGCAACATAGGCCAAGACGCTGTAGCACAGATTTCATGTACAGTGGACTTCCTGAAAAGGTTGTGGAGGTTGTTAGTGATCGTGTGGAACTTGCCTTTGGTTTGCTTGTCAGATGTTTGTTTTGTGAAGAAAATGTAAATGAAATACTATCAGTTAGCCACCTGAAAAGTATTACTTTAGAAACATTTTGTCTTAGTTGGTTAGGAGTGAGGCATCTGAACAACTATCTTTTCTGAATGCTTTGGTCATGTGAATCTCAGCTGTCTGTAAATGTCAAAGAATGTACTTTCCCCGATTAGAATGGTTACGGAAGAAAACAGGCAGATGTATGGGCTGGTTCAAGCTATTTTCTATAGGGACTATGGAGAAGAAGGATGGATTAGTCCTAAGAGAAACTGTCTTTGTGGAAAATTACAAGCGAAGGAACAGAAGACAAAGGTTGTAATTCTGAGACCTTTCAGGAAGATCTGACACCAGAAAAAAGGTTTTCTAAGACAGGAATTTTATCTATGCAGACAAAGGGAGTTCTAGTCAAGGCTTCTAAAACAAAGTTGAGGACCCAATGTGGAAGAGGACTTTTAGCAGGATGGTAAAGGAGAAAAACTCCTTTTAGAAAGTTTTTTCACAACTTGTAAAAAGCAATTTAATGTTTATCAATGCTGTTATGAAAATTTGAAGTAAAAGCTAGTTGCAACTTTATTGTTGAATAACTGGATCTTTCATTAAACAAACTCTGAGAAAAACTGCAGATTAGAATGGTTACGGAAGAAAACAGGCAGATGTATGGGCTGGTTCAAGCTATTTTCTATAGGGATTTTGGAGAAGAAGGAAGGATTAGTCCTAAGAGAAACTGTCTTTGTGGAAAATTACAAGCGAAGGAACGGAAGACAAAGGTTGTAATTCTGAGACCTTTCAGGAAGATCTGACACCAGAAAAAAGGTTTTCTAAGACAGGAATTTTATCTATGCAGACAAACGGAGTTCTAGTCAAGGCTTCTAAAACAAAGTTGAGGTCCCAATGTGGAAGAGGACTTTTAGCAGGATGGTAAAGGAGAAAAACTCCTTTTAGAAAGTTTTTTTCACAACTTGTAAAAAGCAATTTAATGTTTATCAATGCTGTTATGAAAATTTGAAGTAAAAGCTAGTTGCAACTTTATTGTTGAATAACTGGATCTTTCATTAAACAAACTTTGAGAGAAACTGCAGAATCTCTGAAATAGATGCGAGAAGGGTAAATACCTTAGTTGGCTGCCCATGTGGAAAAGCACTTTCTTTTGCTTTTGTACACTTCATGAGTGGATTCCTTTTGGGATGAAAAAAGAATGCAAAGTACATTTAGAGAGAACATTGATTTTTTGGCTAAGGGAACTGGAGAAATCAGGTGATTAATTACAGGCTGATTAAGCTGGAGTGAGACAGATTGGAAGGATAAGAAAGGTGATTTGGATGGGGATCTAGAAGCCACAGTTGCTTTACCAAGTGAGGTCTGAGCAAGGGAAACTATATTTGTCATGGCTAGCATGGGGCAATGAGGATCAGTTTTGATTTGTATGCTGCTGCTTGGTAGGAATTCTGACATCAAGGGCAGAGATGGAAAGGCATGGCGGAGAGCACAGGGCCACTGTCCAATGAAAGTGTCCCTTGGTGACAGCCCTTCCAGGCAAAATAGCTGCTGCTACATTTGGTGCTGGACAAAGAGACAAAAACATCACAGCAGGGCTGGCCCCAGCGATCAAAAAACTGACGAACTACAGCTGGATTGGGAGACCACTTGTGAGGCATCAGAACAATTCTACTCAGCCTGTCCTCAATACAGTCGACTTCCCATGGAATGTGTTGCTCTCACAAAGTGCTGTATGACAATTGCCCACTGCCACACTTTCATGGCTTCTCAAGAAAAGAAGTAAAATTTGGTTCCTTCTTGCTTGTTCAAATACCATGCCACTAACATACAGTCTGTCTGGATAGAGATCACTCCAGGAGGGAGAAGGTCCGAAATTCCTGAAATGCAAGGAGGATCACTCTTACTTCTAGGATGTTTATGTGAAGATTGGCTACATCTGATTCCACATTCCATGGGGCATTCTTACCTTAACCCCCCCTTCAATCAAAGGTGGATGCGTTCATGGTGACCATGGATGCCAGATAAGGAAGAAAGATAAGTTTTGTAAAATCTTACCATAACATTAGATGTCTTTCTCTCCTTTTTTACAGTATTCTTTACACGAGGGAGATTGACTGCCAGGTGACCAGATGTCCGCCACAATACAAAAGACTTTACTGCCTAGGGTGTGTTGTACTTTGCACATAGGCTGCTATTGGAAATAGGCCATAAAAGTGATGCATGCATGCACCATCCTCAGAAATGAGTGCCCCGGGAAGATCTCTTGAGAAATAGGTATGTAAGCTAGGTACATCCAAGGAAGAACAAGTGCAGGGGGGTAGACGGTGGGACAGAACACTGCAAAAGAGAAGAGAAGGACATGTAACATTATGGCAAGATTTTACACAAGTAATCTATGTCCTTCTATTCTGCTGTTTCAGTATTCTTTACATAAAGAAGACTGCAAAAGCTCAAGAGAAGAAGGAGAGGAAAGAGTTAGGGGCAGAGGAGCTTTCCAGGAAGCCATGGAGAATGGCCCTAGTGAACCCTGCCATGGATATGGAGATGTTGCCTAGTTTGTAATGCTTGGTGAAGGTGTGGACTGCCTCCAGAATGGAAATGGTGTTCAACCCCTTTGAAGAAGGTGCCAGAGGAGATAATAGCTCTAGTAGAGTGTACCATGGTATTCATAGAAGAAGGAGATAGCCTTAGAAATCCAGCTGGAAATAGTTTGTTTAGATGCAGGAAGCCCTAGGCCTCTAGGGTGAAAGGAAACAAACAACTGGTCTGATCTTCTAATACTCATGGTTTTGTCAAAGTAAAACCTAAGCTGTCTGTGCACATCCAGAGTGTGTAGAACTCTTTCTGCAGAATTTTGGGGTGAAGGGAAAAAGTTAGAAAGGTGGATAGCTTGGTTGAGTGATAACTCATTTACTACTTTAGGCATAAAAGAGGGATTGGTGTGGAGAAATACCCTGTCCTTGTGGAATACTAAGAAAGGTTGGGAGGCAATAAGAGCCTGGAGTTCAGAAACCCTTCTGGCAGATGTGACTGCCAGCAGCAAGACTGTTTTCCAGGAGCAGTATTTTAGAGATGCAGAAGCTGTTCGTTCAAAAATGGTTAAGGTCAGTTTTTCCAAAACAAAGTTATGATCCCAGGGGGTGTGGATCTGGTTTCCTGAGAGGTCTCATGTGAGGGATGCCGTTCAAGAATTGTTTGGCCTCATATCTGGAAGCCAAGGGAGGTGAGAGAGGCAGACAGGCAGAGACAGCTGACATCTGTACTCCCGCTGAAGAATATGTTAAACCAGCATCTCACACAGGTATGACAGAACCATGGGGGCTTCCACTGTTAGTAGGTCCAGGTTATGTGAGAGATATCAAATTGAAAATCTTTTCGATTTGGATAAATAACATTTTCTAGTATCGGGTTTCCTGGCCTACTGCAGTACCCTAAGCATGTCCTCTGAAAAAGGTGTCTGACAGGAATCATGACCCTATCACCCACAGCATGATCTGCAGGGTTGACAGGTAAGGGTGGATGAGAGTTCACTTGTGTTATGTGATTAGGTCCACTCTTTGGGGTAACTTGCAGTGATTGCCCTTGGCTAAATTTAGGAGTAAGGAGAACCAATGCTGTCTTGGCCAAAAGGGAGTCACAATCAAGATTTTGGTATGTCCTACTGTATCTCTAGTAGGACTTTTGGAATAAGAGGTACAAGAGGGAATGTATATAGAAACATCCCTCTCCATGAAAAGCTGAGTGCATCCACTTTCCATACCAAAGGGTGTGGGTCTTTGGCACAAAAGTGAGGAAGTTGTCTGTTCATGGAGGAGGCAAAGAGATCTACTTGTGCAGCATCCCATCTGTGGGCAATGTCCAAGAACATGTCCATGTGAAGCATCCACTCATGTTGTTATGTTTTGGACCTGCTCAATGTGCCTGCCAATACATTCAGGCTTGAGGGAATGTATACTGCCTGAAGATGTGTCTGCAATTTGACTACCAGCTCCCACACTTGCAGGGCTAGTCTACACAGGAGGTAAGACCTGGTCCCCAATATTTGTTCACATACCAGAGGACTGTCATGTTGTCTGTGAAAATTTTTAAGGGCCCTGGAATGAAAGGCCTGGAATGCCAGCAGCAGTGCTCTCATTTCTTTTATGTTGATGTGATCCTTTCTTTGAGAGGGTGAACAGGTACCTTGTGCTTTCATGGAGCCGAAGGCTGCTCCCCAATCTGTGTCTGAGGTGTTTGTGTACATCTCTTGCACTGGTGAAAGAGAATGAAGTGGGATGCCTGGGTTGGCAGAGAGTTGTTGAATCCACCAGGTTATTTCCCTCTTCAGGCAGGGAAAAAGGGGAATTTGGAACTGCAGTGCATGTGCATGTTGTGTCCACACTGATTTCAGGAACCATTGCAATTTCCTCATGTGCATTTTTTTAGCGGGAGCATAGGGATGGTGGATGCCATGAATTCCAGGGTTCTGAGAAAGGTTCTGGCTGATATGTGTGAGAGTCGGATGAGGCTTTGAAAGAAAGCATTGAACTCCTGGGCCTTCTGAATGGGAAGGGAAACCTTCATGAGGTCTGTTTGGATCCTGCATCCCAGGAAAATGTGGTCCTGTGATGGGGAAAGAACAGATTTTTGGTAATTTACAGTGAATCCTAGGAAAAGAAGGATGGAAATTGCATGGCTGAGATTTTGCTCTCGTGCCTCTGGACTGACTGCTTGGAAAAGAAGACTGTCCAGGTATGGGAAAACGTGGATGCCCTGCAGTCTCTTGAATGCCACAACTGGTGCCAGGGATTTTGTGAATATCCTTGGGGCGGTAGAAAGACCAAAAGGCAAAGCTGAACACTGAAAGTGTCCAGAGGCTACAGACAACCTTAAATATTTCCAGTAACTGAGATGAAATGGAATGTGAAGGTAGCCGTCCTTTGTCTATTGAGGCCATAAAGGCTTGAGGTAAGATCAGAGGGAACAGAGTTTGTAATGTGAGCATCCTGAAGGTGGGTACTTTCAGGTAAGTGTTGAGGAGGAAAGATCTAAGATGGGTCTCCAGGGGCCTTCGTTCCTGGGCACTAGGAACATTCTGGAATGTTGAATGGTGCCTTGATACAACAGGTTTTACAATAACTGTAGAAATATTGGAAGTTGTTCTTTGGTGGTTGGGGATTGCCCCTGAAAGGAGACAGAGACTCCCAAACCATCAAATACCAATTTTTTTATGATAGAAAACACCCAAGAGTCTTGAGTAATGTTTTCCCAAGCTGGACTTGAAAGAGAAAGGCAAAAGTAAAGGGGTGTGTTGATTAAGGGTCCAAACAGTTAAATGGACCCTGGCCTGTCTGGAAAGGGCTGTTTTTGTGGTGGGGCTTGTTGAGGAGTACTAAATGATTGTCGTTTCTTCCCGGACTTTTATGCCTTAGTTTGAGGAGGCCTGGACTGTCTTTTAACAAAGACAGGCTTAGAAGGGTAGTTCCTCTGGAATCTGGGGACAGGGAATACCAAGAGGTGTTTTACGTCCTGCATCTCCTTACCCTTTTCCTGCAAAGTTTTAAATAGGTCAGCAGCTACAGGGCCAAACAGGGCTGAATTGTCCAGAGGAGCATCCATCAATTTAAATTTGACATCGTCTTGTAAGGAGTGGAGTCTTAACCATCAAAATCTTCTAAGGACAGATCCTGAGGAAGCTGCCCTAATGGAAGTTTTTGCTGCATCACAGCTACATTTTATTGAGCGGTGGGTGATCTGAGAGGTCACACCCAACAAAGATGTAGCCAGAGATTTATTCTCAGAATCAGGCAAATCTGAAATTATTTTAGATAATGGAGACAGAGCTCTACAGTGTATTTTGTTATGTGGGTTTGGTAGTTGATTGTTCTAAAGGCAAGGGTGGCAGACGTATACACGTTTCCCCCCAGTCTTTCCAAATATCTGTTGTCCTTGTCAGAAGGAAGCAAGGAGGTTGAGGAAAGAAGCCTAGAACGCTTGTCAGAAGCCACAGTGATGACTGACGGATCAGCCAAGGAGGCTTTGAATAAAATCTTGCAGTCTGCAGGCACCTTACAAAATCTGTTTTTTGGGGTCCTGAAGGCTGTGAATCTGGAGTTTTGCTTGAAGGTGTAAAAGCATCTAAGAATGCAGGAAGGATGGGGGGACAGCTGAGGAACTGTTGGAGTCCACCTGCGGTAAGTCATAGTAGCGTTTTTGAACATCTGACATTTCCCAGCTTTCTCACTTGAAATGTTCCTGCATCTTGGTCAAGGTATCACTAAAGGAAATCTCCTCTGCTGGTGAATCGGCCCCATTAGAGTCTTCCTCTGGGGAAGCATAATTTAGTAGGGAAAGGATCTGTGTTAAGTAGGACAGTGACTCATCATCATAACGTTGATCCTCTTCTGAAGAAGTTTCTTCACTGACCCTCTTTTGAGGTGAAGCAGTCCATGGATAGGTAGGTACAGTAACCCCTGGCAGGGATCTAAGGGAAATGACAGCATTAGAAACGCTCTGTGAGGAAGCCTGTCGGTCCTTTTTAGGATAACAGGGTGGAGAAACATGGTTAATCTTTTGTTTCTTTTTGCTAGGAATATCAACTTTGTGTAGGGATGGTGGGATGGACATAGCCCTACACTCGATTATGTCGGAGTCTACTTCCTCCCTAAGTAGAATGGTCAGGATTCCCTTAAGGCATTCAGTAATTATGAGTCTGGGTTCCCCGTGGACATCCACACTGGGCACCTGGGTACCTCCAAGGACATGTTGATATTCTTCTCCAAGGCGACCTCTGTTATGGGTTCGGCCTGTGGATCGGACGTCAGCCTTGATCGTATCTCTGGACTAGCGATCATTTCTGGAGAGCTGTCTGGCACTGGAGTTGCAGCCAAAGCTTCAGGACTAGGTTTCTTGGCCTTCCACTTCACTACAGCCCCAGCCTCTGACCCTGAGGGACCTTCCATCCTTTTACTGAGAAGGATTAACCGTTGTTTTTCTAAGTAGATGGAAAGAGAATTCAGCCTAATTCTTAAGGTTTTGCGAACAAAGGATTGGCAAATTGGGCAAGCCTTATGGTCATGGGTAGGCTCAAGACAAAAAAGGCCCTGTTGGTGGTTGTCCTTATGTGGAATCTGATGTCCACATTGGCATTTGCCCTTTTTGGATCACATTAAATGCTATACACAACCAAACAGCATAAAAAGGATTCCTCAACAGGGCACTTATTTGAGATGTTGAAACTGAAAATTCTTTGACAAGCAGACCATACGTATGGAAGACGTGTTCTATCTGGTAGCAAAAAAGTTCTAGGGATGGTGCGTGCATATGTCACTTTTATGGCCTACGTCTGATAGCAGCCTATGTCCGTGTACCATGCATCCTAGGCATTAAAGTCTTTTGAATACTGGCTGACATCATGTCACTTGGCAGGCAATCTCACTCATGTAAAGAATACTGCAACAGCAGAACAGAAGGACATCAAAGGGTCTCCCTGCTGAGATCATGGAAGAGAGCAGTCACCATTTTAAATGGTCCCTGCACAGCTGAGTAACAACTACTGAGGTAGCAGGATGGCCTGATATTTGGAACCACTGCACTCAAAGTAACCACTGCAGAATGTGCATTGGAAACCGTGACTATAACAGAAGCCATAAGATCTTGTACAGAAGATACAGAGACTATTGGAGAACAGTGGGTCAACAGACATTGGAGAGAAGCTCTGAGGATCTGTATTCTTTCTAAAGGCAATCTGACTGTGCAGCTTGTTATGTGCAGATGGCATCCGATAAACAGGAGTGCACTGGATGTACATTGCATTTTTTCGTACTTTACAGATATAACCAAGCACAGGCAAAGCTGTAAGTGCCTATGGTTTCAACTAAGGAGTCTTTGATTGTAACAGTAAAAAGTCAATCATCCAAGTATGGGAACATCCCCCCCAGTCGCAGATAGTCTGCAATGACTATCATGTCCTTCTTAAACATACTGTGGGGTGCGGGGTTCTGTGGTGAGATCAAAGGGCAGGGCAATAAATTAAAAATGACTGTGTTCTAGCCAGAAGTGCAAAAATCATCTGGATATCTTTGCTATCTTAATGCTGAGGTAGGTATTCTGGAGATTTATAGAGCACATCCAAATGTTTGCTTTTAGGTAAGGCAAAATTGACTGGCCATTCTGAAGAAGGTCTTTTTGATGTAAAACTTCAGGCTGATGAGATCCAGATCTGGCCTAAGGCCCATGCTCTTCTTTGGCATTAAAAAGAATCTTGACTAGACTTCAGACCCTTTCTGGACTAGTGAGACCTCTTAGATGACTCTTCTGGCTGCTTTTTGTTGGTGGGGTGAAATGTTTGGATGTGGGTGGTATTCATGGGGTGGTGAAAGGGGTATGATATAGCCTCTGGATACTACCTCTCTCACTCAAAATTCGTGCATGAGAGTTATCCATGCAGGGGAGTGAAGAGAAGTATGGCTGCTGACCACCTCCAGAGGGGAACCGTCAACCCTTTAGGGCCCCTGGTTCTACTTGCCCAAAAAGGGTTCCAGCATTCCCTGGTTTTGTGGAACTCCATGGACCTCTGAGTCAGTGTCCATTGATGGGGCTACCTCTTCTCTGGCCACCCCTGTCTGAGATGGAGTCAAAGGATTGATGTTGGGGTTTCCTGAACCACAGGGATTTGAAATCCCTTCTGACTCCTGTTGTAGGATAATTTGATTCCTGTGGCAGACAATATCTTACCTTCCTGTTCACACCTTAGTAAGTTCTCTTTCACTGATGTACCAGACAATGAAGCACTATCATACCGGGCATTCATGAAGGACGCTTTGAAGTTATCCACAAAACTGCAAAGGAGGAGCCATGTGAGTTGTCTCACAGTAATGCCCATGACCAAAACTCAAGTTGCTCCATTGTCTACACTGAGTACTAGCCACATGAAGAAGTTGGTGATATTCAACATCATCTCCCCTGTAGTCTCTACTGGTTTCCTTGACTCTGATATGGATGGTCTTCACAAAGACTCCAACGCCTACTTTGCTTAATCTCAAGTAGTTCATGTGTGCAGTGTAATTCAAGACTCTTGCGGCAAAAGTACCCAAAGTGCAAGCACAGTTTCCCATTCTGTCTTTGTCTGGGACTCCTTGTTGGGCAGATGAACAGCTGCTGTTGTCGCTGGACAGCTCTCACTTGGTGGCTACTGCTACAGAAGTCCCTTGGGGGAAGTGAATCTTGTCAGGCTTTTTGGGGACATCTTCAGAGGAACTGGACTCCTGCCATGCCCTCCTGATGGCTAAATCAATTAAATGGTATAGGACCACCCAGGAAGTACAGGATGCAGAGCAATAAGCCTCAAATAACACCTCATCATCCTAAGAAAGAAGGTCTGTGAGCCCGGATGCCCTTTGTCTGATCAACTAGAGGATTTCGCTGAATGTGGTGCCTTCAAGGAGGACTGCAGGGGACCCTCTCAATAATGCAAGCTGGTATTTGAAATGAGAGACTCCACAGGGGAGTCTATCTGCCAGCTTTTGCATGACTTCTTTCTAGGAATATCAGGTGTGGTGGTATATGACTCTGCAGAGGACTCAGAGAGAGCATGTGCAGGCTGTTTGGGGCTTTCATCACTAATGTGACTGTGGGGCATCTGATGAAGGCGCTAAGGCACAGACTGCAAGGGTATGGGGGGGCAGCAACACTAGTGGCTGTATCAAAATTCTCAGAGGAAAAGCAGTCATCCTCTCCATAACCTCGAATGCTGACCCCAGATAAGTACGTATGAGGAAGGACAAACTAGGCCTTGCATCCATCCCCACAGAAGTGGACATAAGCAGCACTGAGGAAGAGATCCTTGACACTGATACAAAGAACTTAGAGGAAGACAAAGACGATGATGTGCTGAAGGCCATGGCCTCCGACATCAGAAGGGCACCAAACATGCTGGTGCCAAAAACTCATCATTCAGCACTTGTTGTCAGTGTCAAATGTCTTGGCATCCAGTGAATTGGATGGGAAAGATACAAGGCCAAGGTAAAGATCCCACATGGCTCTGGACACAGTCTCCGGATTTAATGCCTCAGCTCCAAACATGCCGGCACTAAAACATGGACCAGAGAAGGAGCAAGTGGAGGAGATAATGTGTCACCCTGTTCCACCCTAAAAACAGTAGGGGATGGGATGATACCCATTTCAATCTGTGTCTTCATAAAGTTATCATCGTGAGCTCCCAGTTCACAACACTGGCACTCCAGACGTTCCTAACAAACTGGAATAAGGAAGTGGAAGGGGATTTGATACAAAAGGCAATTTGCTTTCTGAAAAATGTCACCTGAAGGTAGGCTTTGAAGACTTGTCCAATATGACAATGACAGATTCCAAAGAAGTTTGAGGTTAAGGATATCTTGCTGCAGAACCTAAAGGGCCCAGATGCATTCTCAATACCATTGGGTTAGAAGAAGGTCCAACCTCAGCTAACACCCTTTTCTTGGGGACAGCAGCCCTATCTTTGTCCCTTGCTTTCTCCTTTTCCTTTTTGGTTTTGTCAGAAGATGGATCTGGGTTAAGCAGTCCCTTCAGAATCAACTTGATCTGTCAGCCTGCTGATCATATGGCTCCAAAAATCTTACAAATTTAGCATTCTGCAGCCAGATGATTCAGCCACAAGCAAACCACAAATAAATCATGGGTGGCATGTGGTGGTAACTTAAGGCCACACTTGGTACATCTCTAAAGCTCTTTTTGGGTTTATCCAACTCGTCCATCACAAAAGTAGAACTGAAAAAAACAGCACAACACAGAGAAATGCCCAACAACAACATGGTTAATGAAGAAAACAGTCAATGCAGACAATCACTAAAATATCAATGCCCCTAGCATAACATCCGTAACAGAGAAACCTAGCTCCCTAGACAGAGAAAAATGTGTGTGTATATATATATATATATATATATATATATATATATATATATATATATATATATATATATATATATATATATATATACAGACACACAGCTATAACTATAGATAGATAGATATAGATAGATAGATAGATAGATAGACATGTATATATATTATTTTTTATCAACAAGAGGTCATTAAGCCTATATCTTGAATGATGATGTAGAAGATAAGAAAATGCTTACCTGCTAAGTATAATCTATTCCAAAAGTACCACTACAAGTAAAGAATCTCAAAAAGAATATATTATTAGTCAACCAGAATGGTTGAAATAGGCCAGATTTTTAGACAAATTGACAAAAAAAGAGCTGTGACCAAAAACAGTAATCTAAAAACTAAAAGTAGCAAGTAAGACTTGAGGAGAGTTAGAACCAGGGTTTTATGGGAGGGGAAAGATCTTAAAGGGTCTTGAGGCTTGGAATACTAACAGATGGCTGGACGGGCACTGACAAGTGGTTTGGTACCCTTCAGTAGCATAGGATGGACATGTTTTCACATGAGCATGCATTTTGTTAAGGATACAAACTCACCTTCAGATCTCTATCATTATTCATTGACCACAATCTCAATGATTACCAAAAAAACACAAATCATATGTGCAAAATCAAAGGCTTTTTAAGAAATCAGGAACAGCTGAAAGCTTTGTTTCACACAAATATTCACAGGTATTCCAACTTATTTTACACAAATGCACTTTAATCCTCCAAAGTCAAGTAGTTAACTCAGCAAATGACCAGAGGATAAACTGCTTTCATCTACAACCCCACTGAGGACAGTCACTTTGTCATATAAACCTTAAGTGACTGTGATAAAAACATAGTATCTCTCAACCTCTTCAGTGACAGAATCTGGGACAAACTCATAATATAATGAGGAATAAAGCCCCAAATACGGGAAAGACTTTAAATGTTCTTGTCGTATATTTAGAAAGTTGACAGAATGAAAACTTTTGCTTACCGTGCATTTTCTAAAGGATATGAACTCTGAAAAGTCAGAGGTCATAACTGCAATCCTCAATGATTTGCCAGAAAACTACAGATTTTTATGAGCCACAGACCAAAAATATGAGAGAAAGTCAGGGATATTCTATGAAAGCAGTGACAGTTTCTCCTTTGTTTCACACAAAGATTCAGCAGAGAATAAATGTAATTTTTATTTTTTTTTATATTAACTATTTATTGACAGGAAAACCACCCAGACACACTGTCCCTTTTAGGAGTGATGGAGGAGTACGGTCTGGTTAAGTGACTTTTGCAGAGTCAAATATAAGCAAATGAAGATAGAAGGAATAAAAACATACCTTGGGCACAAGAAACATTTCATTAACAGCCATCCCCCCCCAATTTAGCAACTGTAATCCTAAGTGATTTGCTATGCAACGACAATTTTATGAGACACAGACTAAAAATATAAAGCAAAGTCAGGGACATTCTGTGGTAACAGGGACAGTTTCACTGTTGCCTTACACAAAGACTCAGCAGAGAATAAAGCTTCCAAGCATTTCATGCACACATTAGTCATGTAAAGACAGATTTTAAAATGAACAAACAAGACAGTAAGTTATTTTCATCCACAGCCACTGCCCCCCCATCATTTAGTGACGGTAATCCTCAGAGATGTGCCATAAAATCAGAGATATTCAGTGATATTAGGGACCTGCTTCATTTTCTTTCACACAGTTGTCAGAAAACACATACTCCAATATGTTACATGCAAATGCAAACTATTCTTCTGAAGCCAAATTTCTGAACAATGAAAAAAAAGGGGGGTAAGCTGACTTCGTCCATAGCCAGCATTCCCGGTCATCTCTCCATTTAGTGACTGCAGTCTTCAATGATTTACCAGACCAAAATATGAGGTAACAGCAGGGACTGTCTGCAAAACTTTGGAGTTTTTCTTTTAACATACTAACAGTAGTCGAAAACTTCTGCAGACTTTAAACTCAGAAAACAGCATGCCACATTCATCCATGGCCAGCCTGCAGTCCATTCTGTTTAAGAACCAGGGACAAAGTCAAACGTAATTAGAAACAACTTTCAGATACCATTGTACTTGGTTATAACAGAACAACAGGCTTTGCATCAATATGCATTTTCTGAAGAATAAGAAACATGAAACTTTAATGCATTACTGATTGTAACCCTCAGTGATTTACCAAAAAAAACAAAGGTTTTATGAGGGACAGAGCAAGAATATGTGACAAAACCAGGAATGTTCTGAAAAATCATGGATATTTCAGAACAAAGCTTCAGTCCCTTTAGATGGCAAGTGTCAGTCAGAGTACTTCCTGCTTGCCTGATGTGTGTGTGTGTGTGTGTGTGTGTGTGTGTGTGTGTGTGTGTGTGTGTGTGTGTATATATATATATATATATATATATATATATATATATATATACATATACAGAAACACTTTATAATCTCGAAATACTGAAATGTCGAATTTCAGTATCTCGAGACTATAAAGTCAAAATTTGAAAATAGCGAAAGTGCATAATCACGAATGCGAATATCTCGAATTTGCGGTTATGGCTTTACACTACGTAATGTCCGGAATTGTATGTGGATGGTGTGCGGTGCCGTGTGTGGATTTAGGTGTTATGCCAGGTAAGTGAGTATTTTGTAAGGGTTTTGGGTGGGAGTTTGAGTGTATGTGAGTGTGCTGATATGTGTGATGTGTGCGTGAGGGACTGTAGAATGTGTGTGTGTGTGTGTGTGTGTGTGTGTGTGTGTGTGTGTGTGTGTGTGTTTGCTTTTGTTTACTGTTTGTGTGATCTCGGAGTTAGTATATATAAGTAGGGGGCGTGGGGGTGCAGGAGGGCTTGCCCCCCTTCTTATTTGTGTTGTAGGTTTGTGGATGTGTGTTGTTTTGTTTGTTTATGCTGTGGTGTGGGTGTTGTGGTATATGTGTGGTCTGGTGTGTGCTGTGTTTTAGGTGTTTTGAATTTCGCAATTTTGCTGTTTCGGTGTTGTGTGGATTCGATTTCATGGTCTCAAAAAACTGAAATTTGAGATTTCAGTATTTCGAGATTATTAAGTGAATCCATATATACATACGTGCGTGTGTGTTGTGTACATATATATATATATATATATATATATATATATATATATATATATATATATCAATGAAAACATGAAAACACACAAAGTCGACTGCAGAAATATTGATGGCATAAGGTTGAAAACACTGTATTCTGCACACTAGTACGTATGCAGTGAGAAATAATCTCAGTACAAGCAAAATCTTTTTAATTAAAAACAAATAAAAATACCTTTTTTGCAGGGGGTCTGCCAACACATACCCCACAACCTTTGCTAATTATATATACAAACTCTGAGACTGCACAAACACAAGGTAACATATCCCCCACTATTAACCACCTTAGTAATAGGTGCTATCCCTAAAGCTGCCCCTTCCCCAACCTTAACCCTACTCCTTAATGTCATTAAAATCATCATGTAACACTGCCACTACACAAGACATACTCAGACACACAAACATTGGCAAACACACACAAACACCACATCTATTCCCTAACCTAACCCGTACCCTTACCATAAAATGCACAACCACTCACAGAAATGCACAGCACTCGACCTTCACTCATCCCCAACCCTAATCCTAACTCTCACACACACACACACACATACACACACACACACACACACACACACACACACACATACACACACACATACACACACACACACACACACACACACACACACACACACACACACACATACACACACACACACACACACACACACACACACACACACACACACACACACACATGCTTCACATTACTGCAGTCTTCCCCAGCTCTATACTACACTATTAATATTTCCTGACTTTTCACAATTCATCACAGGAAGGCAATGAGCAGAAAGGGTCAGAGCTGTGAGGAACACTGCCACGGCCGCTTATTTATTAATTCACTGTTAAGCAAATATAAAACTAAATAAAAATAATAAATAAATAAATAAATAAATAAATAAATAAATAAAAGAGTGTAACCAGCCCGCACTGTGCATACATGAATAGAGTTTATCTAGGAACACTGATAGTGTTTATCATTTAACTTTTTTTTAAGCAAAACATTACAAAGTAAGTATCTGTTATGTTGTCCACATAGCAGTGCCGAACATAAAAAGTTTTTTGGGCTGGCCATGGGCTCCCCCTGGAGCTGTGAAGTACAGGCGGCTTCCTGTTTTGCCCCTGTTGTAATTCACCACTGTCTAAATACCCTCTTCAGTACTCACTGATCAAATGTTTGAGATATCACTCTGATAAGCAGACTGATATCATCTCAAAATCCCATAAAAATAGGTATGTTACACATAGCTAGGCAATAAGCTTACAAACGTTGATCAAAGTAATATATCTCAAACATTGCTTCTGCCGACATTATTACACTCCCCATCAATCCTAATCAGTATTCCCAAATCTATATAACAATATAATTAATTAATTAATAGGTTCATAGGTTCATAGGTTCATACTAGGCTATCTGCCCAAGGGCATTTATAAGCCTAGCCCATAGTTATGTGGTTTTAGTTTGAATAAAAACTATGCCTATCATTTTTCTGTGCCTCTGTCAAGCAGTGACACTGAAGTAATCCCTGTATATCTCGATCTCCCATCCATTGGTCAAGATTCCTCTTGAACAAGGCCAAGGTGCTCTGCCTCACATGTACCGGGATTTTGTTCCACAGCATAGGAGTCTCTGGGTGATGAATCTGTCCCTCCAGCACATTCTATTTATAACCTGTCAAGGTTTAAGTCCGTGGTTCTGAGGGATCTAGATTTTGAGGTGAAGCATATTCATCAAATCTGGGTTGACATGGCCTTATATGTCAGGCACAGGTCACCTCTGAGCAAGCGGTATGAGACTGAATAGAGCTGGAGTTCTTTCAGTCGGGCAGCATAAGACATATTTTGAGACCCTTTATCCTTTTGGTGAGGAACTTTTGGGGCCTTTCAAGCTGCAGCAGGTGTCTGGTCAGATACATTCCGGGCATTGTACTCAATCATAGGTCTAATGAGTGATGAGTACAGGGGCGATGACCTCCTTGATCTAGATGTGAATCCCTTCATGATCAGGTGGGCGATATAGAAGGTTTTCCTAACTACTTTAGCAACATGAGTGTCAAGCGAAGGCTACTGTCAACTTGGGTCCCCAGATCCCTGATGACTTTTCTGTGCTCAGTGGATTGCCACCTATATGGTAGCTAGGGGTAACCTTGTTTTTCCCAAAGGGTATGACTATGCATTTTTGGCGTTTAACTTCAGGCCATGGCTCTGGCACCAGTTATCCATTTCTGTGAGGCCCTTCTGGAGGATATCTGTGTCAGATGTAGTTTGCAGTCATCTGCAAACTTTGTCAGCCATAACCCTCCTGTGTTTGTACTTCAGAAAAGTAGATGCCTAACAAGAGTGGACCCAGGACTGAGCCCTGTGAGACACCACTTGTGACAGGCTTTGAGTCTGACATGGCTCCAGCAACTCTGACCCTGTGGGTTCTGTCACTTAGCCAGTTTGCAACCCATCTTGTGATGTATGGGTTTACATTCAAGCTGATGAGCAGTATTCCCAAATCTCACCTACATAAACTAAAACAAACTTATGACAAAATTGCCAAACATGCCTCCAGGCACCTTACAGAAAAGTCACTGGGTGCAATGAAATCATCTTTACTGTTTAAACTCAGATAAAGACCATCTACTCTTCAAGCCAAATGTCAAACCGTACCTAACATCATCTAGAAATACCAATTAGCCATACGCCTAAGATCACAAACACACAACCTCTTACAAGTACACAACTCTTACAATTACTATGGTGACATATTTAAACTCTTGTCAGTGTACCTAAAAATGGAACTGTATACTAGTAGACCTTTGAAATGAAGCTAAATATGTCCTTCTACTACATTTAGATGCTAAAATGTTTTTCTTTCTCTGTAAGCTAAAATGCTTTTTGTATTTGTTCTTTGTATCTGTTAAATGACTTAGTTGTATATTAACAAACTGTGGAGCTTTTCTCCCCAGGCCTCCGCTGAAAATGGACATGCATCCAGTCGGACTCTCCCGGTCAACAAATGTAAAATAAATAAAAATAAATAAATAAAACCATAAGTAATTCCAGAATAAGTTAAAGACGTACCTGAACTCACAGGTAATAATTACACCCCTTCTGCTATAGATTCCCATAAGTCAATCTAATTCCTCTCTACTTTTTTTCCTTAACCAATTCACATTCCCTTAACTCAAACTGATTTGCCCTGCTTCTACCTAACCTACTTCATTAATCACCTGACCCTCTCTTCTTCCTCAGAATTTGTTATACTCTTGTTCTTTTTATACTTCCATTTTTTCTTATACCACTTTACACCTATGAGAATATAATTCTTCTTACGTTTCTCCTTATTCTCTCTAATTATATAACATTACTCCCTTCATTTATGTTTACAATTTATGAACATATTGTTTATAAAAGTGTCCTGTTGTCTTACATTTGTGTAATTTTTCCCTCCTTCCTAATAAGGCAATGGATCAGTAACAGGAACTAAAACAAAGCCCAGGGATCAGCAACTCTGAAACTGGACTACTCTAGTTCAGTGTGGGAAAACAAGAGATTATTTTTTTACAGAGACAAGGAAAAAACAGACAGTAAATGCTATAAATGTTTTTAGCACACTTGAGTGTGTTAGCCTACAGGTAAAATTAAGCAACAAATAACTTTTTAAGAGTGCAAAACAGTTAATCAACACAAAAACAGTTTAAATAGAATGCAGAGCTGTATAAACAGGCTAAGATGCAGTCGCTAAGCAGTAAATATTGAAAAAGCCAGAAAAAATACTTAAATCAGTTATAGCAAATACAGTTATAACAAATGCTCTGAAATATACTGTATATTTCCAATATGTTTGAGAAGGACAGTCAGAACCGAAGAAGAAAAAAAAGTTTTGTTTTACTTTTTGAAAAGGGAAAAAGGAGGAACAGAAGGCCTTATCAAATGTTCTCTCTGTATTAAGAAGAATGAGCTAATGACACTAGACTGGGAGGTGTGTCACAGTAGGGGCGGGCAACTGCAAAGCCACCAAGTATAAGAGCAAGACACCAACAGGGAGGGAGGGTGGAACAAAATAGCCTAAGAAAGCACTACAGAGTCAAATGAAATTTTTTAAACAGATAAGGATTTGTGAAGATTCTGAATAGACAAAGTGCTTTATATATATTAAATTATAAAAACAGTAATCTGTAAAAATAATCAAAAGATACTTATATTTTGTAGCTCAGTTGCGGTCAAACAACTTCTCCAGCCTGCACTGTGTGCAAAGACACCAAAGTTAGGGCAAGACCAGATCAACAACTTTTTACAAGAACACAAAAGAACCAGCCCCCACTAGCCAAGAGATAATTACACAGAGTAAATGTTTCAGTTTATACAATAGCCTAAGACAGCAAAGCACTGCAGAGTCAAATGAAAGTTTTTAAACAGATAAGGATTTGTGAAGATTCTGAATAGACAAAGTGCTTTATATATAAAAACAGTAATCTGTAAAAATAATCAAAACATACTTATATTTTGTAGCTCAGTTGCGGTCAAACAACTTCTCCAGCCTGCACTGTGTGCATAATTTGGCTGGTTATGGAACCTCCTGGAGTTGTGGCCCCAGGAGCCCTCCTGTTTTGCCTCTATTAAAATTCACCACTGTCTAGACACTTTCCTTAATACTCACTGCCAGATTTTACACGTATCAGGCCCTAGGCGTGAGTACGTGCATGTGTGTGCCTTCTGTGGAAGGTTGGGTGCTGGGCTGGCAACTCGACACTATAAAACTCCACTACCAATCATGGGCAGACAGGTGATCCGCTGTGACGACCCCTAACTGGGAAAAGCCGAAAGAAGAAGACCAAATCCTGGATACAAGACGGCACTCCAGACTTTAAATCTTACTTCCCTGGTTATATATTTAATGTATGGCCTGATATAAGAACTGGGGATGGCACTGTATTACTTTTCACAACTTCAAAAAAAGTAAGTATAAATTAGCCTCAGCTACCTCTACTAATGACTACAATCCAAAATGACCTGCTGTACACACATCCCATCAACCACCAGATACTCTGTTCACTTCACCACTGTCGACCCTCCTTTTCCTGCCACTCCTGACAAGTTTTAAAAGCTGTACATTGTCCTGTAAATTAGAGTCACCATGACTAGATTAGAGATCATTAGTTAAAGAGGTGGAGATAACAGATGGAATGATGTTAAGACAGCAAACAAAAAACAGAATATACAAATTATTCTCCAGCCTTTCTTTAAAAAGACCCAGCACTGGGTAGACACAGGTTCAGTAATTCTGCCAGAATTCATTGAGCTTGTCAGAAATAATCACTGTCAAAAACAGGATGGAAAATGATGATGATCTTATCTGCTCATAAACGAATCAGTACACATTCCCACTGGCAGACGGTTCCTGGTAAAATCTTTAAACCGAGTTTGGGAAATCCCAATGAGGCATACTAATACAGGTGGATGGATTTTACAAATGGTTGAAAGTTTCCCGATAAAAAAACGGACATATTTGGTGAAACGGACATATTTGGTCATGTGACTAACCTGTTGGATGATAGAAGCCGCGGTGGTGCAGCGGTTAGCATTGTCGCCTCACAGCAAGAGGTTCTCCCATTTGATTCTCGGCTGGAGCACCTTCTGTGTGGAGTCTGCATGTCCTCCCCACGGTCGATTGATGTTGAAGACATGCAAGTAGGTGCGAGCGTGAATGGACGTGCCTTCTTTAAAGGTTGGGCATCGGGCTGGCAACTCGGTACCGTAAAAATTCACTGCCAATCATGAGCGGACCGGAGTTCTGCTGTGGTGACCCCCTAACCGGGAAAAGCAGAAAGACTAACCTGTTGGATGATAATTATGTAATCCATTTTACCTCATTTTAATTACAACCCTGTGAGATACTGTGAATGTTACATAAGTTCCTTACATAGTAAAGTAATTTTTAAATGTACAATAAATGAACACACATATGAAGGAAGCTCTGAGAAAGTATATATGGAAACAGAAACACAGGGACTACTCAGGCACCCACAATAAGATAAGAATGCATAGTTCAGCCTGCTGTCTAAAACTCCAAGTGGGATGCCTCTGTGCTCACCCTCTGATATTGACATCAACAGTTCACTAAAAACAGAATCTGAATTGGGCAATTTCTTGTAACAACTAAAAAGTCAGTTAAAAGTACGTATCTCAGGAGGCCAAAATTATATGAAAAGTTTCCAACTGCAGCACGGATCCTAAAGTTGAAAACTTGCCAGCCAAATAGTATTGATTTCATTCTGGCTACCAGTAAGCCCCACCATGCCTACAGCCTATTTCCAGGAAAAATCAAACTTAGAAGTTAAAATATGAGTGAAATGTTGAAAATATGTGGCTGTCTTACAATCTTAAAAAGGTTCTGTCAAACCATTTCTACTAGTAACTACAACACAGTAGCAGAACAGCAACACCCCTTCTCAAACAGTCGCTTGGAATCACACTGCTCAAAGTATAATGCATGATGTAGTAAGTGCTAAGGAGTGAAAATGCTTCTTGTTGCTGTTACAGCTTTAGCACATCACACATTCTTTAGATAGTTATCACAGGCATGCTGGTATGACACCTACTTCAGTCTAAAAATCGTCAGAGGAGGCTGTATCTAATACTCCAGTAAGCCCCAGAGGCTGTTCAATGTCTCAATAGAAAACCTTTTGGTTTAGGGCGCTGTTCCATAAATACACCCTTAATTATAACTAGAGAAATAAATGCAGTCATGATTCTGTTGTAATTAAAGATTAAATTATGAGCTGATAACAGCTATTTACATTAACAGTCTGGTTATACTGTTTGAATATGGCCACCCAGCTTGGCCCATGAATCATTTCTGCATCTTGAATTCACATCACACTGAAGGCTGGTTCTTGAAAAAACACTCCGTAAATCAGCAGACGAAGCATTGTTTAGAAATAATCAGGAGTGACCTTGAAAGAGCTTAAAATGAACTTGAGGTATTGCAAGTAATTATACAGATGGTCAAGATTTATGTATGAAACAGAACTTGGCAGACAGCTAATGTATTTTTCATTTGTTTCCAATTAAAATGGTTTTACCCTGTTTGAGAGAGGGAAGGGGAAAGACCCCTGCCTACTCTTGTAGCCTTTCTTGTAGGTGTGGAAAACTACAATCATTTTATTCTTCCCAACTTCACTTCTCTGTACAAACATAAATCTATTTCTTCAATAGAAATAAACAGTAAACTACAAGAAGATGTGCCAGAGGCTTTTGTAGGTGAAACATCTGTTTTGAGCTGGATAAGGTATGTTCTTTTGTTATTCCTATGTGATCTTAATTTATGTTGATGTTACTGACTCTAGTAGCTATTTAAGAAGGTTATTCTCATCATCTGCCACCCTTCTCTGAAACAAGCCTTCCTTATGTCCGCCTAAGCAAACATTCATTTTATTTCAAATGATGTCCTGTTTTTCATGTGCATCTCTGCTGCTGTCTCACTTTGCCTTCTTTGTTCAAGACTAAATTACTTTTGGTGCAAACTGGTGGCCATGTTTGTTGTCCTCCTGTGAATTGTTTCTGTCTTCTCTACCCGACAGGATCCTTAGAAATTTTAAAAGGACTGCAGGTGAGGTCCTATCAGCTGTATGCACAGAAGGATATGAACTTACTGGTTTCTACTGATGGTGACACTTTCTAAGCAGGGGGGTGATTGAAAACGAGAGCATGAGTGTGCTGGTGTGATTCTACAGATCTAACAGACAGATGCAGCCTTCAGAGCCTTTTCTTATTAGAATACCAGTGTAGAAAGAGAACTGAAATGGTCTCACAGTACATGGTGAAGCATAGCTCAATCAATCATCCTCAGAAAAGATTTTGCTGTGCCAACTACAGGAAAAAAACAGCTTTGATATTACATGTACCGATAATCTGCAGCTAATTACAAGACAGTCACCTTACTCACTGATGAATACGTTATGATCAAATCCACCACTGCATATGGAACTCTGCTTGACAAGATAAATGACACTGTAGCATGTAAAACAATTACAGACAACACATACGGGCAACTTTTAAAAAAGACCTTGCTTACAATTACAGGACTACAAGGCAGAACTTCATAATAAAATTTTATTATTTTTTTATTTATTTAACATTTGTTTACCAGGAAAGTCCAACTGGGACAGAGCCCATTTTCAGAGGAGGCCCGGGCAGAAACACTCCAGATGCAAGTCTTTGTATTGTGGAAGGAAACTACAGCACCCGGAGGAAACCCACAGGAGGACATGCAGACTCCACACAAAAGGCAAACCAGCCACGAATCAAATCGCAGAACCTCTTGCTGTGAGATGGCAACACTAACCACTGCTCCACTCCGCTGCCCAAATGACAAGAATATGTGAAGTAATAAAAAAGAAAGTTTTTTTTAATACCTGTTTCCAAAGTAAAGCATCAGAGCACAGGAGTAGATTTGAATGGGAAATGTCTCCATTAATTAGAAGAGTTATTAACAAAAAATAAATCATATAAATGCATGAACACTTCCTTGGTTAATAATAGCAAGAGAAGGATAAACACAGCTTTTCAAACCTTGGAACTGTCTGCAAACAAGTACATTTTTTGTCAATGGACTGGCATCAGTATACCATTACTTAAAGCAAGTTGGTACCAATGCTAACAGTTTCATACACCTGAAATATATTTTGTATTACCTGGAAATTTACCAGTATTAATTCATAGGTTCAAAGGTGTATACTAGGCTAACCACAAGGGCCTTTTTAACCCTAGCCATGCATCCCAAATCTCTGACAAATTTTGGTACCCTTGACAAGTATAAGCAGGAGCTTGAGAGATGAGCCATTTACAGGCTTGCCTGTGTTCACTGCAGACATAGGTTGCAAACAAAGGGATGACTTTCCTAGTTGCACTTGAATTGGTTTAGGGAGGAACTTTGCTTCACATGGATGGGGAGCCTGTTTCAGAAAAAGGGGTAGTCTCTGGGATACATACCTGTCTCTCCAGCAGGTCATATTTAAATCACAGGCAAGGTTTAAGTCTTTGTACAGGTAATTCCGGTGTTGTTTATTTTGCAGATATGCAGGAGGTCAATCAGGGTGGGGTCATACACTTGAAGTACATGTTGTATTCCCTGGATAATGTACATTGAAAAGCTACTAGATTTGAGTCTGTTTAAACAGGAATTTGAATGACTGGATGTACAAGTTAACATGGCCTTTGACTGTGATGCTTAAATGTTCTTATGAAGAGGGTGTTTTACCAAAGGACTGGAAGACAGCAGACATAAAACTCTAGTATCAAATCAAAAATGTAAATCTTTAATACAGAGCTACAGGTCTATCAGCCTAGTGTCTAATATAGGTAAAATAACGGAAAAGCTTTTGCTGAATGCTCATTTGGATAAACTTAACATTTCTGAATGTTTACAAAATACAATGTCAAGCATAGTGATGCGATGTCAGCTGGTAATTGTAACTGGCAATATTTTGATTGCTGTGAATGAAAGGGTGCAAGTCAAGTCAACGTACAATTTTACAGTAACTTCTGAAACACCATCAGTTCTTTAATTTTTTAAATGCTTACTGCCAAACTTTTTCAGTTGGTTCAGTTTTATCATTTAATTAGCTGCACTGCCCACGGAGTAGTGTGTGTGTGTGTGTGTGTGTGTGTGTGTGTGTGTGTGTGTGTGTGTGTGTATGCGTATGTGTGTGTGCATGTGTTTGTGTGTGTTGGAGGGGTAGAGCCAAATACTGAAGAATTTTTTATCAGTAGTTCTGCTGAAAAAAAGTACGCTGAATAGTCCACACCATCAAAGTCAAAGAAAAATAAGAGAAGTTTTTGTAGGCATACAACCCCCTCCCCCCGCATAATTACATCCCATTATCATGAAAGCATTCTGAGATTGTGCAACGGTGATGGAAAGGAGAAGCTACCTTCTCCCCTAATACTCAACATTCAACAGGTTCACTGTTGCACTGCACCACATGCAATGAAACATGGAACTGACTAAATAAAATGCCAGATTCCCATTCTGATGAAATGCAACTTGACAGGGCATGTCTGTACCATGAGTTCAACATGACAGATTAAGCACTGAATAGTTTGGTATTAATCTCTGATTTCAGTCTATTTTTCAGTATCTTTAATGAAATCAATGTTCTGTGTATAATTTCCTGTCTGTCCTTTAGTCTTATATAACATCTATGTAAATTTTCATTCCTGCATATGTAAGCTGTATTCTCTTGTTGTAACAATACTTTGAATCTTGCAATTTAAATATGTACTTCTATTGTGTATTGGAGCTTTTCTCCTCGGGCCTCTACTGAAAACGGATATGTATCCAGTTAGACCAGCCCGGTTAACAAATGTAAAATAAATAAAATAAATAAATAATCAAGGATTTCCTCAAGGGTTTATACTGCAACCATACCTGTTAAATGGTTTTATCTCCAAAATGACTTTTGACCACTACTTATTTTATGTTACTTGTGAAGACTGGGGAAAGATGGGCAAAGGCTGCCAGCTTAGTCAAATAGAATTTGATACATAATTCTATCATTTGTATAAATAAATGTAAAATACAGGCTTGTGTTCGTTAATGAAAGAAAACACTGTAAAATGTGAACTTCAAGTTGTTGCAACATTGCCATCTGCTGTAAGGAAAATCAAGCCAAGCATTTCAAATGTTATTTGAAGTTACAATTATCTAAAAAAGTGCTGCCGAAGCATCTGGCTGAACACATTCTTTCTATTGTCTTAACTTAAGGAATAATTGTTAGAGTATACATGTGAAATGTCTTTTATTGCTGTAGTTTCCTGAGCAGGTGTTAGCTTGCTAAATAATGCAGTTTGTGGCCTGGGAACTGCAGACTAAGTGTCAAAATGATGTAGTGTGAATACTGGGAAAACCTGAGTGTCAAAATGATGTAATTTGGGTGGGCCTTATCAGAGCTGCTTGTTAGTGTTTTAAAAACTATTGTTTACTGAGAGACTGAAAGCATTTGTCTTGGAACATCAACCCCATTAATGCTTATGCTCTTTATGTACGTAAGTAGGATTATAGCACTGTGTTTTCTCTTAAGATTAGCTAAAGATTAGAAAGTTAGATTAAGTGTTTTTCTTTGACATCAGACCTGTCCTACTGTATTATTTTAAGCTTCTGTGTGATCTCTGAACTCTTAGATATCTCTGTGGTGTAGTAGTATTGTCTTGTGTTTTAATTATTTATTATTAAATATTTTAAAAACCTTTACCTGTGGCTGGTTCGTGTAGAGAAGTAGGCTCTAGAGTACATTGCATATTTATAGAGGTTATCGTAACAGGCCACTCTAATAAGCCTTAGACTGAATAGTCACATTACCAACTGGATAATAATATTGCACAGTAATAATTGGACACCCTTTAAAGGGCCTTTGGGGTAGCTGATAATTATTAAGCTGGTTGTGGCAGGAATTACTACCGTATAGTCTGGGTAAAGGGGCACAGCTAGAGAATCTGTGTCAGCCTTTCCCAAGAGTGTCTGTGAAGTTGTATAAATACTTATCTCAAAGTGTGGGTGTGTGTCAGCAACCTGGGCAGGGACACGAAACACTGGTTGGACAGAGAGGGTACTGGAGGTTAGCTTGCCAGCTAGGCTGAGATCTGGACCCTATAGCTGTGCCAGTGGGGAGTCTTATTGGGGACCTGGAGAGCAAGGGGGCAACCAGCCCCAGACTGACTGTGATCTCTGTGTGCACTTAAGGGAAATTGTACTTTACTGTGTGCATTAGTTATCCTTTCCTCTTCTAGGAGACGACCTCCCTGGTGTTAGTGGTGAGGATTGAGGCTCCTTGATTGCTGGGCCAGGGCGCGGTCGTCACATTACTTATAACGGCAATAACACTAGGATTGTGAAGAATTCAACAAGCGTTTGGCATATTATCATGGCTGTATCAGTCTGCAAGTACACACAAGTTAATCAGTGTAAATAAAACCAAGTGCATGTCTTTAGTGAGTTTAATGATAGACATGTTCCATAACACAGACACTACAAAGAGTGAATAGGTATTATGATTTTGGTGAAATGGTGACTAAGACTCATTTTTAAGATGACATCAGAAATATGTGTTCAGTTATGAAACAACTTGGTGCATTTTTAGATTTCTATAATCAAAGCACACATCACTCTTAGCCACTTTTCTAGTCTAGTAATTAAGTTGGAATTTGACTGCACTCTCTGAGCACCTAAGGCAATGTGAAAGGTGCTTAAGGCAGAAAGAGAACAAAGGACTTTTTTAGTATGACTGGGTTGTTATATAGGGAAAAGTGGGTAAAGCTTTGTTTGTTTGTTTTCATTAAGCTACAGAAGGGTCAAGAGAGATGTTATTAATGTTTATAAGGGCCTGGTCAATAGGTTGTCATAGGTGAATTGGCTTAAATAAAAAGCAAAAAGTCTATACAATGAAGTCAAGAAGGTCATTATATAGAAATATGTGAACTTAAAGGACAGTGGTTGCACAGTGGGAATTGTACATGAATTTAACAGAACAAATAAAATGCTGTCACATTTAAAAACAATTTGAATAATTTATTTCGGCATAAATGTATGATAGACAAAAGGGAAGGTTTTGGACCTTGCCTGACTTTTGATGTGATCTGATTAGATTCACAAATTCTCCTCTTGCTATCTTACACTGTTTTCTAACCTTGTAAATGTCTCACACAAACCGATATCTGTTTCTCCACTGGTTTCTATTGCTTCCTCTCCAGTTCTGTACTTTTCTCCCTAGGTTTTTACTTCTTAGATGAATTATTTGACATCTTTAAGCTGAAATGTTTGAGCACACCCCTCCACTATTATGAAGTCTCTTCTCATCCTTTCTGCATGTTCTTTTCATCCCTACAGCAAAACTTTGTGCTAACAGTAAAAATAGAAATCCTTTGTTCTCCACTCCCTGTCCAAAGTCACATATAATGAGAAGACCATGCCTATTGGCTGTCCAAAGTCACATATAATGAGAAGACCATGCCTATTGGCTGTCCAAAGTCACATATAATGAGAAGACCATGCCTATTAGTGACTATCCCAATAACTCATTTGTCACCGTTCTCCCATCAAAGTGTACCCTGTTTACTATGACCTCTGAATAATATTACCTACGTAGTTGTTTGACCACACTGCCATCCCTAGGATGCACTCTAAGGCTTTCCAGTTTGTTCAGTTATACAATGTGTTGCATCATGTAAGGATTTATTTGCTTGTGTACGTTGTTAACCAGATTAGTGGGTTAGTCCACCTTCATTTTCAGTCATTACCCTGGCCAGAAAGGCAGTTAGAACATCAACAAAAGATACAAATAAAAATATAGTACATAAGGTTTAAGAAGAAATTGAATCACTTAGCAGTAGGTGCATGAACATTTATTACACACCCTGCAAAGAGAATATAGCATTTTTTACTTGTTTGTTTGCAATTATTAACTAAGTTAGTGCACTGATTTATATGGATCAATTCCACGCTCAGCTCGGAAGATGCATAACCATAAGAAATAAAAACATTAAGCTGAAAAAAATCCTCAAAGTTCTAAGCATAGTACATACACATCATGGAAACAGTTCATAGAGAATTACTTCTTCTTCTTTCGGCTTTTCCCGGTTAGGGAATGGGTTGAAGGTTTTACAGTACAGTTTACATTTTTTTATAAATGGTTCACGCCTGTGACTAACATGTAACAGGCAACGTGAAGCGGTGGCACAGAGCCATAAGTTAAGTCATAAGAGTCATTCGTAGCATGTACATATACAGTCAAACAGTAGACAAGATGACAAGTATGACGCACATAAGGCACACTGCACTGAGAATACAGCACCACAAGTCATTGGGTACTATGGAACATAACAACTCAAGTATTTTGTAGCGGCAAAGTTGTAAACTAAATCTAGTAGCAACAGTATGCAATACAAGAGCCTTAGGAGGAGGAGGTGCGTCACAGAACTACAGTTCTAAGTTGGTGATGTACACCACACTATCAGCAGTTACAGCTACATTTACACTAGCCTGCTATTCACATTTGACCGAACTACTTGTTCATTTTTAGCCTGCACCTGCAAACAGAATAGATTTTTAATTGATTTACTGTGTGCAAGCTTCTCTATGTCAATGTGTTAACCACTGCCAAACAAGAATGCCTGTATTCCTCTTTAAAGTACTTAAGTAGTTTATTTTTTTAAATCCTAATATTTTTAAAGTTTCTGATATTTTTGGGTAAAGAATTCCATGTTTTAGGCTACGGGGGTTAACATGGTTAATGCTTTTTCTCCCATGACCTTCAGTGACCTTCAGTTTTGCATTAGATTTAGAGTTATCAGTACTAGCAAGGCTACAGTTGGCATCTCTTTGTCTTAGTTTTGATGTTACGGGTGGACTGTAAGACCAATGCAAGAATCTGGATGGCATGCCTTTTCATAAAGGTGCCCTTACATAACTGGCAGCCAGTTAGCTGTGTTTAACAGTGGCAGCACAGTGTAATTCACTAAAGCCTGCACTGTCTATTTTGTACTGAACTGAATGCAAATGCTGGTAGACACTGGAAAATACTTCACAATGCAAATCCATGTTGCCTATGGTCATGTCTCACTGGATTCAAGATATTTTCTTTCAGCACTGGTTCCAGAATTTTCTTGGCAACAGAGGCCTGACAAGCTGACATCTGATTCTGTTCTGTTCACACCCTTATGAAGGATAAGAACATCTAGCATGTTCCTGGAACCATCCACTCACCCTGTGCTTTATTACAATGCTTAGTTTGGTAGCATGGTCAGTTATCCAAGTCTTCTTGGAAGATGCCCATTAAGGACACCCTTCCATATATCTAGCTTTTGGCATTCTTTTAAGAACCATTCTCCTGTGAAAGGACAGGAATCAACTCCTTTTATCCAGGGATTTTACAAGTATATCTCAAGAGTTTTCCTTTATGAGCATAGAACACATGTATTTACTTATTTTGTAGCAGTGTCTGTTCATTATTCTATTCTGCCAAACATCATACATTTTATTTACTTAAACTAGAAATCCCTTTCTCTTTCTTTATATCTATATACGTTTGTGTGTTATGTGATAAACAAGCAATATTTACATCCATTCTTGAACAAATTGGCTATTGTTAATGTAGTGTTGAAATACACTTCACCGCTGTGAACTCATTGCTTCCATAAAAAGGCATGGTGTCCATTTTTCTTAAAAGTTTAAGAAATGGCCTTGAGAGTGACTTTGCCAGAACTAGAGACTGCAGTTTTTCTGCTAAAAGATCCAGTGACCATACACTAAAATGCAGTTGCTATACCAAGGAGAAATTGTAACACAGCTGCGTTTTCCTGAAATGAATCTACTCCTGAGTGGTCTAGAATATGAGTTTGAGATGGCCACTGGTCATGCAAAGGCCAGGAAGGAGGTATCATGACTCATGCAGGAACTGAATTATGTGGCTTTCACACATTGACTGTACATACTACGCCATCATGCTGACACTTTTTTTATGAGTTTTTTTGGTTTTACTTCTGAAAAGGGAAGCTGCTCTATATATAACTCCTGAGCACATTGTATTACCATGTCTGGTCTTCGCTGTGAAAAAGGACACCACCTCCTCAATGACATGTTCTGTTGCTGTAATTCTTCTCTTACACAGAGGCTACACCTCCCCTCCCCCTACTATGGTGGATATAATATAATAATATTACTGTTATGGTTACTCCTGTACAATGTATAACCAACTGACCTTGCTACCAATCTAAACACTGTAATAAAGCACAGGGTGAGTGGAAGGTTCCAGGAACAGGTGAGACTTTCTTGTCCTTCATAAGGGTGGGAAAAGAACAAAACATCTAAGACATGGATATCTGTACTCCATGCTTCTGTTACTGCTAACACAACGTCCACGCACTGCTTTTTTCTCCAAAGTCATTATTTAAGGATACCCGTCTTTCTAAACTTTAGACATCGGTGTCCATTACCTTTCATATATCTTTAACTTCTGACCCATTTTTCCTAAAGTGTTTTTCTTCACCCAAATACATATTACCTGTCTATTTGTCCCCATTTATCAATGAGCTCCTGATTTTATTACTGATGAAATTCACATCACTAGCTGTTTGGAGGAAGGGCATTCCTCTTTGGGAGTTACAAATACCTGAGCAAATAAATGTGGTTACTCAAAGAAAGACCACTCTTTGGATTGACCATATCAAGACAGGGAATCCTTAATGGGAAAAATTCAGCAAACAGAGACCAATGCCCCCCCCCCCCCCCCCAAAAAAAAAAAAAGACTACTGGACCCTTGTTCAAAATTTACATTTGGGCAGTAAAAATAAAATGAACTGACACACATTCCCTTAAGCTCTCTGAATTATGTTGTAATGGCAGAACTCACCCTTACAACAGCTGATACTCAGAGAAAAGCAAATAAAATGCTGAAATACAATATGTCATAATTTCAAAAAAGCTGTAAACCTGCTACAATGTGACAAGCAGTTAAGAGAGAACAATGAGCCACTGCTAGAAATTACTTATCTGTAATATACAATAAAAAATACATTAATCTTCATATAAAGTACTCATCAGGGAGTGCTACTTAACACTTGGAGGTAAACATCCTATTTTACAAATTAGAACTGGTCCATCATTAAAGCAGAGTCATAAGACTAGCAGAACTGACAGAGAGCCAAAGTTATTTTCTCCAGAGGCAAAGGTTTAGACAACTTATTTGAACAAACTGTGATGAATCTGTTACTACAAAGGGAATACTTGGTTTTCAGAACCTCTGCCAGGTGTTCATATAATGCTGAAATGTTAGTTTTTTTTAAAAAATACTGCTTTACAAAAACAGCTTTGTTTAAAAACAAGGCTATAACTTATTTCATCACACAGTCCATCAGTTTTGCAATGTATAACTTGCAGTACAACTGTGGGCTACCTCATGGTGGAAGAACTGCAAAAGCTTTGAATGTGAGGATAACAAAGCATGTTTCCAATATGTTGTTGTTGTCTTTCGGCTTTTCCCGGTTAGGGGTCGCCACAGCGGAACTCTGGTCCGCTAATGATTGGCAGTAGATTTGCACGAACGCCGAGGTGCCAGCTCGACGTTCAACCTTCAACGAAGGCATGCCCATTTACGCATGTCTTTCGAACGCCTACCCAACCACGGGGAGGACATGCAGACTCCACATAGAAGGCACTCCCCACACTCCAGCCGAGAATCGAACGGGAGAACCTCTTGCTGTGAGGCAACAACGCTACATCTGCACCACCATGGAAGTCTAAAGCATGTTTCCAATATCAATACATCAAATCACAGTTCTGTAGAATCTGTGCATTTTACTATATTATACAGCTGTGTTAAAAAAGCATACTTTGTGCCAGTTATATGGAACAGTTTATAAATGGGAAAGGACATAAGAAAATCTTTTACATGAGAAAACAGTACTGGGTATTTACTTTCTAGATTCCTTACATTGTAGTGGTTGTAATTAACTGTGGGAATTTTTTTTTTTTTTGCTGCGCAGACAAAATATAAAATATGCACTATTATTTATTTACTTTTTATTTCAATTCTTCTGTTGGCAGATGGGACCCCAATTTAACATTTCATCCAAATAAAATATGTCCAGTGCTATTCAAATAATGTAAAAAGCTGATTAACCTCATCCATTACTGACAGACGCAACTGCCAATGTTTGAATTAAATGGATGGGATAGCTAACTGGACTTGTACCCTTAAAATAATTAGAATCCCCTGCACTGCCTTCTGAAGGACTGTTTGCAAGATGAAATAGTGGCTTATTTTACTTGACCAAATGGTCTGTGCTTACCTCTCTTGGCACTTCAGGTCTGTGTCTCTACACTACTGGTGAGTCTGGAGAGCACATAAACGCTTTAATTAGTTATGCAGAAGAGGATTGCGGTTGGCATAATGTTTATCTCAAAGACACAAGGTACTTACAGAGTTTTATTCACACCTTTGAGAGAAACTGGCTTGGCTTAAAATGGCCCACAAGGGCAGCTAGCCTAGTAGTTACCTATGAAAAGCTTTAATTACATAGGAAGTGACAAAGTTTTTCAGTACTTTCCTGCCAAATCAGAGATAATACCAACTGCATTTTCAGCATCACATACAGAAAAAGCAGCTAAAATGGAAGTTACCAGCAAACAAATTATACAGAGCATCTTGAAGCAAAGTTTCCAAGCTTGAAGAAATAAATCACATGTAAAAGAAGTACAACATGGGAACTGGTGAAGGAAAAAAAGCTATGCAAAGATTTTTCAAAGCATGAATAAAAAATGAAAGTCTTCAAAAGAAAGCATTCTGAGAGTTTACACATTTCCAATCAAAGGTAATAAAAATATTTCTCAAATGCTAAGGCAGAAAGCTCTTTGGAAAGGTAAACACTATGTTGTCATCAAAATATATCATACAATTGTGCAATGCAGTGAACTACAATGTAAATTCTTTGTGATGGCCAGTGCAGTGTGTCAGGCACAAAAGCAAGACTTTCGTCTTGGTATGCTGTATGCCACTCAGATATGTAAATGAAACATGACAGGTAATACTATTAATGATATAAAATTAGTTTATTATTTTCTGAAGAAACAGTACACAAATTATATAAAATATAACATTGGTGAAGAAATCATACACAAACCAGGGGAAGACTACATATAAATGAAAACTGATAGCTCTACAAGACGTTTGAAAGGCTGCAGAGCAGAAATGGGGTACTATGGAATGTACGGCCATTTAATAAGAAGAACCTACAAGATAGTCATATGGACTCTGCAGCAACATCAGGCTTACTCATGTGTTATGTTGCCCACAGCAGTAATGCTTAATTCTAGTAGCCAAACCACTGGTACGAAGGGTGAGGTTGGATCTGTGGCACTGGCAACCCAATCTCAAGTAGTCAATGGGATTCCAACTGGGCTGTTGAGGAGAAGGACAGAGTGGTGGTCAGTGGAGCTTCTTCTCTCAGTAGAAGAATGTGTTTTTTTTCTGCCTGGTAATGTTGGAGATCAGAGAGCTAGCACAAGCAGTCTGACAATGTGGAGAGTCCGGGAAAGATCGTTTGTGGTCAAGAATGCATTCAAGGAGGCAAGCCTGCATCTACCACAATGATATCACTGCATGATGTATGTGGGGATGGCGTAAACATTATGTCAAGTGGGGGAAACACCAGTTAGGATGGTACAGGAAAACAGGAACAATGTTAGGCAAGCGCTCACCAGGACCATCCGTTGTCCACCCACACACACCTTTAAGTGCACACCTAAACGTTCATGGCTTCCTTTGCAAGCACTTAATAGTGCTTAGCTCCCAAACTGAGGATGGCTGTACATGTCAGTCCTGGTTAAATTTGTGTCCACCTATCCAAACATCAAGAGCAGCCTTAAAGGTAGTCGAAGTAGACTTTTTTTGACCTGACTTATTCCATAGAATGGGAATGTGCTTGTCCTCTTCCTTCAGCGGGTCTTGTTGACTTGGTGGCACAGCTTTAGGCCCGTAGTGGGGCTGCCTGCAATATCTTACCTGAAAGCCGCTATGTCTTCTGTACCTGCACTCCTCTAATACCACAAAACTCAGTCTGCATCACAAGGCCCCGATCTGGAAGGAAAGCACATTAAGTACCAGGGCTGTGTGGCAACGGAGACCAATCACAGGCAGCAGCACAACAAGGCACATAACAGAAGGCGTAGGAGAAGAACAAAACGTTAAAAACGCATTTATTGTCCAGAAGCATCATTTCTTCAACAAATGTCTGCAGCCCCAATCCCTTGAACTAAAAGCTAACTGCTACTGTGGTTCACCAATGTAGCTCAGTCATCTAAACACCATAAGGAAAGATACATTTACAACATCACTAGATGTTTCCAACAGAGATAGCTGCCTGTCAGCTGCAGGTTCTTTCCTTACCTCCTAGAATATATATTATTTCCAGTTTTTAAAAAAAAGTGCTCGTCAAGGTAGGCCCATCCCTTCACACATTTTATGACAAAATTAAGATCAGTTGATGGGCAGTCTTCTAGTATATAATGTACATATATATTTATATATATATATATATATATATATATATATATATATATATTGTCTTTAGCTATGTCTTCACTTCCTCTTCTCTTTCAGCTGTTCCCGTTAGGGGTCGCCACAGAGGATCATCTGTTTCCATTTCTTCCTGTCCTCTGCATATAGCTCTGTCACACCAACCACCTTCATGTCACCTCTCACCACATCCATAAACCTTATCTTAGGCCTTCCTCTTTTCCTCTTACCTGGCAGCTCCATCCTTAGCATCCTTTTTCCAATATACCCAGCATCCCACCTCAGCACATGTCCAAACCAATGCAATCTCGCCTCTCTGACTTTGTCTCCAAACCGTCCAACCTGAGCTGACCCTCTAATATACTGATTCCTAATCCTGTACATCCTTGTCACACCCAGTACAAATCTTAACATCTTTAACTCTGCCACTTCCAGCTCTGACTCCTGCCTTTTTGTCAATGCCACTGTCTCCAACCCATACAACATAGCTAGTCTCACTACCCTTTTGTAGACCTTCCCTTTCACTCTTATTGGTACCCGTCTGTCACAAATCACTCCTGACACTCTTCTCCACCCATTCCACCCTGCCTGTACTCTCTTCTTCACCTCTCTTCCACACTCCCCATTACTCTGAACTGTTGATCCCAAGTACTTAAACTCATCCACCTTCATCAACTCTACTCTCTGCATCCTCACCATTCCTCTATCTTCCCTCTCATTCACACACATATATTCTGTCTTAGTCCTGCTGACCTTCATTCCTCTCCTTTCTAGAGCATATCTCCACCTCTCCAGGGTCTCCTCAACCTGGTCCCTACTCTCACTACAGATCACAATGTCATGTGCAAACATCACAGTCCATGAGGCCTCCTGTCTGATCTCTTCTGTCAACCAGTCCATCACCATTGCAATTAAGAAAGGGCTCAGAGCTGATCCTTGATGTAATCACACCTCTACCTTAAACGCATGTCACTCCCACTGCAAACTTCATCACTGTCACTCTACCTTCGTACATATCCTGTACCACACTTATATACTTCTCTGCCACTCCTGACTTCCTCATACAACACCACAACTCCTCTCTAGGCACCCTATCACATGCTTTCTCCAGGTCCACAAAGATACAATGCAACTCCTTCTGACCTTCTCTATATTTCTCCATCAACAGCAAGCATCACATCTGTAGCTATGTCTTCACTGGCTCTTTTAAAATTACATAGGGCTATCACAGGATCTTACACCATAACAAAGTTGGGGAGATATAAAATCTATTTTAGGGAGTTAAGAGTCATACACACAAACACAATATCTACTCCACCAGAGCTAAACTTTGCGGTCAGTGCTCAGTGTTTATGACAACAGTTTCAGTGTAAACACTGATGGTACAGCAGTAATATCTTCACTTTAAGAGGAGAATTTCCTGGAAGTAACATTAACAATATCACTCCAGGCAGTTTAGACCATACTAGCAAACTACCAAAGTCTCAACCCTTACAAGGCAGGGAATGAATAGTAGTCAAAGTGTACACCTACATCAGTGGGCCATTTCACAGGTTATGGCCAGTAAAAAGGCAACTGGTACACATAGGTCTATGCCTAGTAGCTGTCATTAAACCTCACACTGATACAAATGTTCTCCAGGAGGTGCTGACACAGACAAACAACTGGTGTCAGAGCCAAGGACTAAAATTAAATGCCAAGAAATGCATAATAGTATCCTTTGGGAAGTCATCCATCCCTGGTAACTATCATATTGACAACACACCCTTAGATCTGACCCAGTAGTCAGGGATTTAGAGACACACATAGATAGTAATCTAGCCTTTGATCATCACCTGTCTACAGTGATAAGGAAATCATTCTATGTTGTGCAATTTATAAACATAGGTATGGCATCTAAGTCCAAGGAAGTCATTGTTCCACTGTATTTGGCATTCATCAGTCCTATCATTGATTACAATGTCCCCTTTGGTATGTCCCTAACCAGGCATATCCAACAACTGAAATGTACACAGAGGCTCCTCACTAAAAGAATACAGGGCATAAGTAATATGTCCTATGCAGACCGCCTCAAGGCCCTATCCCTGTATTCTATGTCCTACAGGCTTTTCAGGGAAGATCTATGCTTGGCACACAGGGTATTGTCAGATCCCACTCTGATGGACCTCCTGCATATCCACAAAACAAACAGTATCAGAATTACCTGTTCTAAAGACTTAAACCTTGCCTGTGATATAAACAGGAACTGCTGGAGAGATAGGCATATATCCCAGGGACTACCCTGTCTATGGAACAGGCTCCCCATCCATGTGAAGCAGAGTTCCTCCCTAACCCAATTAAAGAGCAACTTGGACAACTACATGGGAAAATGGAAATTCATCCCTGATTTGGCACCTACGTCTCTAATGCAAACAGGCAACATGTAAATGGTTCATCTCCCAGGCCCATGCATACACTTATCTAGAGTATCAGAACTTGTCAGAGATTTGGGATGCGTGGCTAAGCTTAAAAAGGCCCTTGTGGTCATTAGCCTAGTAAACACCTATGAACCTACGGACCTATTAGTGCCTGCAAAGGTAGGGGAGGTGTTCAGTATGCCTTATCATCCGTCCCTCAGTAGTGCATTTTGAAAGAATATTTATAAGGGGGCGGAATAATGATATACCCTCAACTTCTTAAGGCTGAGAGAAACCCCAACCCAGTTTAAGTTTTTTCAAATGTAGCCAGTGATGTTTGGTGCAAGCAAGAATGACAGGCATAAAAATATTTTTGGCAATTGACAGACGGCTTAGAAACTTTGTTTCTCAAAAAGTAATGTCCAAAACTAAACACCCTTCCAACCATTCTGTATTCTTTTTTCTACAAGCATTATTTTTTTAACACCGTTACTAAATTATCACTTAAGACATAGGCAAACATACAATAACAGAAAAGAAAACAAACCATATTAACATTTTTTTTCATTTATATACATTACACATTTTGTAGTTCTCATCAGTTCAACTTTACATGAATTCCTGCCTTCTCTTAAACTTCATTCCTCCACCTCCTCAACATTATTCTGCATGTATTGTTTCAATTTCCATTTACTTCTATGTAATTTGCTCCTTCCCTTTATTAAGAACTTTTTATTAATTTAATATATATATAATATATACACAGAAAGGAAGAAATTAATTTTCACATATTGTTAATACAATGATAAGAATACATTGAATCATCAAGGTAAACTTATACAATTAACCCAATAAAAGCTCTTTCCCTTTTCTAACGATCCCTCTTACAGTTCTTTACCTCTTTTAAAATATTGATTACTTTAACTACACTTGGCTTAGACTTTGATTTCCATTTTCTAGTAATTGCTTTTTTTGGCAGCCAACAGAATTAAACTTAATAAAGCCTTACTATTTCAAGGTAATTCAGAACCTGTGTCCCAGCTCAAAAGAATTATTTCCTTACTTACAGCCATTTACTCTGCCAGTATTTCCGACAGAGTACTCTAGAGGGAATTTTTAAAGTCTGCCAACTGATTACACTCCCAAAACATATGTTCCCAGTTACCTCTTTCTTCCCCATTACACCACCAACATTTACTATCTACCCCAGGAAAAATACTTTGAAGTCTGCTTAAGGTATAGAAATACCCAAACAACTACTTCAAATAAAAATCCTAAACCGTCTGAACTTTGTTGCATACTTGGAAGTCATACATATGGCCTCCTATTGTTCTCTTGTCAATTGCTTTTCCACTTTTGTAACTTCCTCAGATTGACTCTTATAAGTATCATGGAATTTACTTATTTACTGACATTTGATTATTGGGAAAGTCCAACTGGATAGAAGCCCATTTTCAGTGAAGGCCCAAGGAGAAAAGCTCCAAATTATTACAAAACATTTAAGAACAACAATTTTGCAATCTTCAAAAAAAATTTGCAGTTTTAATAATTATAAGAAATTAGACACAATATAAAAACATTGGTTAAGAATCGATTCAAGTTAATATGACAATCATTTAATACACAGAGACATTTTAGACGGTTTGTAGAGAAACTAAAGGTAAGTTAGTCTAATGCAAACAAACTGCAATATGAAGTGAGGGAAAATCAGGCTTATGGTAACTTTTGAGAGAAAGTCGGGGGAAGAGAATTTGATAAAATAAGGAAATGAAGAAGGGAGAGCAAGAATGTATAAGGAATGAAAGGTACTTGTTCACATTTAGGGATATAGTTTATCCTGGTTTTGAGCAAAAACAGAGCCAGATTTTAGCTAGGAAGTCTTTTAGAGTGGTTTAGAATGTTGGGAGAGAGGGTACTGACCTGATGGATACAGGAAAGGAGTTCCAGGCCTAGTCAACCTTGTACAAGTACAGTGCTGGACAGGCAGATGGATGCTGGATAATTTCATAGGTGGTAAGAAACTGCATATGTATTAGTTGATGAGGCAGTTCTAACCAATTTAGGCTTTTTTGTCCTATACAGTGGTGGGTTCTGAAAGGGGTATTTGCTGCAAATTCAGCAATTTTGTTCTACCATTGTTCAAGTTTTAACTTTTGTGAAGCCTGGAGGTTAGTAATTATGGAAGCGCCATAGAGAACTGTGGGGAACAGATAAAGTACTAGCAAGTTTAGTTTTAGTTGCATTGATGAGAAAGTTTTTGGCTCTGTAAAGCATCCCTAGGTTTTGATAATTTTTTCTTGTGCAATTTTGTATTTGCAGGTTGAATGTAAGATTATCATCCACTATCACCCCTAATAGTTTGCTATGAGAAGTGACTTCAATAGTTGTAATATCAAGAGGAAGGACTTCAAATTTTGTTTTTTTTTCATGACAGAGGGATTTTGGGAAAAAAAGTAATAGTTTGGTATTTTTAGGGTTGAGCATGAGTTGTGAATTATGAAGTCATGTTTCAGTGGCTGTTAAAGTTTCCTGAGTAAGTTTTTGGAGGTGTACCATGTTGTCAAATGTGCAAATGAGAGTGGAATCATCTGAATACTGTATTAGTGTAGCCTGTTGTATAGATGTATAGAGGATGTTGGTGAAAATGTTAAAGAAAAGGGGACCAAGGATAAAGCGTTGTGGTACACCGGTGGTGACTGTGAATAAGGAGAGAGCATGGCGTGCCATTTTACTGACTGATACTTATTGGACAGGTAGCTATTGAACCACAGAAAGGTGGGCTGGTAGAGACCTAGTGAGGACACTTGACGTAGAAGTTTGCTGTGGCAAACTTTGTCGAAGGTTTTAGACAAATCTAAGAATAAGGAAAAAACTACTTTGCCATTATCTCTAGCTTTATTAACAGTATCTGTACAGGTCAGAAGGGCAGTGCTGGTCTACGGGAAGGACATAAGCCAAGGATGGAACTCACCATCACCTTGTAACTACAAAAACTAGGACAGTTAGAAACTTAGAATACACCATTAATAAACTTAAAAATGTTCACAATAAACTAAACAAACCAGACAAATGTCCTGCACTAAAAGAGTTAGGCTAAGCATACTCCTCAAAAAAAAAAAAAGCCACAAAGATCACAACCAAATTATGTCATCAGTATAAAACTCCACACATCGCCATGTTGATTATTTATACTCAGGCCATTTACAAAATATCGTAAATCATTCCAACAGAAATCCACTTAAATGTAAACATGTCATGATCAAACTACAGTATTACCTACACAATAAATGGTACTGCTTCTGCATACAATAATATCCCTCTTCATAAAGCAACAATTACAGCTTTGATCAAACATAGCGACCTCCACTCTAACTATATTAAGTACTTTTAAGCTGTGAAAATACCCCTGGATCGTTACATTTATGCATCACTATCTCCTTCTTCTATTGGCACATTCAACTACTTAAAGTTGTATTACCTGAAAAACTATAAACTTTATTTACAGTAAAGTAAAAAAAAAACTTTATCATGTCAGCACTACTATACTATTCATTCCTGTTATACTGCTTAGCTCTACAAACTCAGATAACAAGTGTCCACAACCTGATTCTACAATTTCATCCAGCCATTTACCACAAACGTATGCTAAAAATTCCCATCCTATACTCTCTCATCCAGTACTGACTAACATCTACACCTAGCTAAACCCATTTACTTAAAAATCACAAAATTACAATGAAAATAATAAAATACAAATAACTTTCAGTACAGCCACCCTCACCTTCTATTTCAGTCCTCCTCACCTTACAGATTGCTGACATGTGGAGACATCCAACTTAACATATGTCGAACAGCTAATCACCAAACAGCCATTCCATGGTCTACCTCTGCCCAAAATAAAGCCAATAACGTTGCATCAAAGGTTGGTACGGCCCTGTGCCCAAGATAAATACTGAACTCAAGGTATGCCACATCAATGCCTGAAATACCTGCAATAAAACCTCTATCATTCACATATAGGTACAAATAAACACACTGGCATTCTGCCAAAACCTAATTAAAACGTCAAATTAAGGACTGTGAAATTATTCCCCCAGGCTACTTTATACTCCACCATGATCAATCACAAAAATGTGCTGAAGGAATAACAGTTATATACCATTAACACTATTCAGCTTAGACAAAAGCAACTACACATACAGGACTATACAAAGACTGAAATACTTATAGCAAATCTCATAATAGGTAATAACAAAATCCTGTGTATTGTCATAATCTACCTCTCCAACCTCAAAGCAATATAAATTATTTGAGGGTATCTTTTCCTGGTTAGCAGCCAGTGTAACACGGGAAATCTTTATTTTAGTAGACTGCTTAATTCTGATCAATATTCAAACAATACTGCTTTATCTCCAAATATAAAGTTATGTGGTTTAACACAGCTCATACAATCATCAACTACAATTCAAACTATCAAATTACACTAGCATTTTTGACTGGATGCTGACCCTGGATCCAGCCAAAATCATAACAGCTGCCACACTTACTGACACAATAAGTGACCTCCATGCCACATTTCTAATACAGGGCCAATCTAAGCACAGGAACATCAACAGCCCTACTACTGCAATATAAATAACTGGTGTTCACTAAAGTGCTCAAGCTACATATTTTAACGTAACACTTTAACTTTATTAAATATTACAGCCCCCCCCCCCCAATCACCCAAGAGAAAGTTGTGTAAGTAAACTTATCATAACAGTACATGTTCGAATGACCACTGCATTATCCTTAGCTTTGTGGGTTACACTTATTTAGGGTTATACTTATTTAGGGTATTGCCAACAAGCTTGTGGAGCTTAAGGGCACCTTACACATGCCCAGACTATTCACAATTCAAGCAGAGTTGTAGAAAAAGGGGTTGCCAACCCTCTCAGTGCTTTCAAGACAACTAAAAGGAGGAGGCTACAGCCTTGAAAGAGGATAATGCGAAGTAAACCAAAAATCAGTGCACACACTCAACAAAAAATATAAAAAAATGTCTGTGTGGGGGGAGGGAGGGTGTTGACAAATGCAGCAGCAATTTTTCAGACATCTTTGGTTACAGTAAATTTACTTACTCAATTGTACTACCTTCTTCAGCTTGATCACTGTTGCAGTCAGACTGCATTACAATGTCCCTCCCAAACAGCTTGAAACCCTTAGACACAGACTGAAAAGCTGGGATGTGAGCACTAAACAGGTTATACAAGTTATGATAGGTTGAACCTAGTCTGTGTTTCACTGTGTATTTAAAAGGCTACAGCAAGAGTGCCCATCTACATAGTTTTGTGTGTGGATATTGCTATCTGTTTAACAGCAACATTCAGGCATGGTCTGTAACCAGTGTAAATTCTCAGCCAACAAGATAATACTTTAGGGGAGGTAATGCTCAGTTCACTGCCAAATGTTTATTTTCTATATTACTGGAATACATGGTTTCTGAGCTACTAAAGTTTTCAAATCAAAAAACATATGGAATTCTCTTCCTCAGCAAAGGTGTGTGATAACCTTGTTCCAAAGCCTGTCTCTGATGCATCAGTGTATACTGGAAAAGGCCTACTGAAATCTGGACACAGTAACACAGGCACTGAACACAATATTCTCATCAGCTGATTAAAAGCACTGTCTGCCTCTAATTCCCACTACACTTTAAGGGGTATCTTCCCTTTTGTGATTTGTGTAAGTCGGCAGGCTACTGAGGCAAAATAGAGTACATATTTTCAAAAGATATAGCCGCGGTGGTACAGCAGTAGCGTTGTTGCCTCACAGCAAGAGGTTCTCCTGTTCGATTCTCGGCTGGAGTGCCTTCTGCATGGAATCTGCATGTCCTCCCCATGGTCGAGTGGCCTCCGAAAGATATGCGTGAATGGGCGTGCCTTCTCTGAAGGTTGGGAGTCGGGCTGGCAACTCGGCACCATAAAAATCGACTGACAATCATTAGCGGACTGGAGTTCCGCTGTGGCGACCCCTAACCGGGAAAAGCCAAAAAGACAAACAAACAACCCACCTAACCTCAAGAATACCATCTCTTACAGCTTAGAACTATGAATTCTGTGGTGGTGCAGCGGTAGCGTTGTTGCCTCACAGCAAGAAGTTCTCCCGTTCGATTCTCGGCTGGAGTGCGGGGAGTGCCTTCTGTGTGGAGTCTGCATGTCCTCCCCGCGGTTGGGTGGGCGTTCGAAAGACATGCATAAATGGGCGTGCCTTTGTTGAAGGTTGAATGTCGAGCTGGCACCTCGGCGTTCATCAAAATCTACTGCCAATCATTAGCGGACCGGAGTTCTGCTGTGGCGACCCCTCACTGGTAAAAGCTGAAAGACAACAACAACTGCTTAGAACTATGAATAGTCTAGTTTCTCACAGCTTCTATTGTTTTTTTTTTCATTCTGAGGCCTAACAATCCACTAAACATTTTACTTCTGTCATGTTTAACTTGTCCTTGAAGGCATTTTCAGTGAACATGGCTTGTCTCAAAAAGTCTAATACATCCCTTATCTTAGCTAGGCAGTTTCAGTTCTCTAACTGTATTATTACATTGTATAGGTAAGCGACAATATTTCTGACATGATTTTAAGACTCTATATTTTAATCTTTGAAATGTCTCAGGGATACCATGCAGCTCAAACGGAAGAACAGTATACTGAAATAGACCTTCCATGAGTTAAAAAGTTGTCTTTTCTCTGGCCTCAGCAGTTAGAGAAGGTTTTATCAGTATCATTTTTGTTAGAGCTAGCTGTCAAAATCTGAAATGTTGTTCGACTTCCTGAAATAATTACAGAACTTGTATGTTCCAGATGTCCTATGCACTTTCTGACACTTCTGCTACATGCCCATCCCCCTCTTAAGAACTCTGTTTTTTTTTACTTCATATTGTACACCCTTTCTCCGAGAATGTGGTACTCTGAAAGTTTTAAGTTAACCTATTCACCAGAAATAGTATAATATGGCATGCTTATTTTTGTGGCTTAGACAGTTCCTCGGATTATGAAAGATCCTCATCATTCGTGTACACTGCCTGTCGCAGGTAGGACAATTTACATGACAGTGAGAAAATGCAATTCAGAGGCAGTTACTGCCACGATGAGAAAATCTCATTAACAGCACATTAGCATATCTCTGAATTGCAATGTTTTTAACACTAGCTCTGTTAAGACTTCACACTGGCAGTGCTTTCTCTCGTGACCTATACACCACATCACCAAAGGCACATTACTACACACACACACACACACACACACACACACACACACACACACACACACACACACACACACACACACACACACACACACACACACACACACACACACACACACACACACACACATATCCACATGTTAACAAGCCCGCGCAGTCAATTACATGGAAACACTCACCCATTCACCCAAACACACAAGCTCCAACACACGCACGTACATCTAGCTTCATTCATACCCCTACAGAGACACACACACACACACACACACACACACACACACACACACACACACACACACACACACACACACACACACACACAAACACATACACACAAACACCCTTCCATCCCACACATTTGCTGAACTTACCTCTGCCACAACTGCTTCCATAGACTTGAATGGGTGACAGCCATCTTTTGATGGTGTTCACTTTTTCCTCCAATAGTGGATATTTACACAGCCAAGCAATTCCTGAATCACTTGATAGCATAAATTGGGAGCTGCTGGTATTTCCAAGGGACAGCACATGGCTATTAGCATTAGCCATTCCCCTGGACTACCCCATTAGCATGCTCCCCTGCCAGCAGGACCACGGTCTGTGTTGTGGCTTCTGCTGGTGGGAAACCTCAGTGCTTGCCCTTAAATCATCGGTACAGGTGGTGTATTATCCTTGACATAAATGGTGCCCTTGGTTGGTGAGTATTTCCTTAGGTATCCATACACTAAAATATAATAGCTCTAACTCTCCACTGGATTTTACTAATGGCAAAACAATGCCCACAGCAACATGTCAAATAACAGTCACTGGAATCAAAAGATAAGCATTAGAAGATTTTTGAAACCTGGGTGAGCCAGTGTGTCTGTTGGCATGCACAGCATCCAACAAAGACATTCCCCATCTCTTTCATTATTGACAATATCGATGTTTTAGTCTTACCCACGTCTAAGTTTCACAGAAGTAGTACATGACTATGTGTTACGCTTATCACCAGCTTTCTGAAAGATTGTACACTAATAGTTGAAATAACTACTACCTCTTTGTCCTTTCTTATTCATTAGAATAAGACAGTTTATAACTCAAAGTTTGAGTAGGAAATGGGAACAGTTTTTATCAGTTTCTTCCTCTAGAACTCTACCTATATCTTCCTGAACTCTGATAAAGGTGTCATCTCCCCTAGGAACTTTTTAAAGTTTATCTGCCTTAACTGAAAGTCAGACAACTTTGGAGTTTCCCCAAGGGCAATTTATTGCGCAGCTGAAGGTGTTGCCTCGTCTTCTGCTAGTACATGCCCTGGACTCTCAGTGTCTACCTCTTCTCCTAAGAAAGGTAGCTCATACCAATACTGTAATGTTAGTTACTATACCTACCAATGTCATTTTCTCTTATCTTTTTTTGTTTACAATTCTGACTCACGAAAAAGAAGTTATGTACTCACCACATTGTTCCATCTGTGTTGTCCATTTTCATTCTTCCTCAACCGTTGGGTTTGGATCCAGCCCTCATATATGACTGAGACACTTTTTACAGCTTGTGGAACACTGAAAGCTCTTGAGAGCCTCTCTTACCCATAATGCACTACTCCTCTACTATACCTCAGATCTTGTTTGCTGACCTTTAGTCAATATAAAAAATAACCAATAATAGTATCTGTAGTTCAAATAAAGGAGCACTGGTTCCTCTGGCATTTTCTAATCCTTCCAGAATTCAAACTGGTAGGCAGTTGGAGGAAGGGAAGTTAAGGAAGACTGAAAATGGACAACACAGATCGAATGTCATGCTAAGTACATTAATTCTTTATCTGATTCTGCCATTTTCATTCATTCCTCAACTGTTGGGACAGAGTCCCCAGCTACCTAAATTCCAGGAGGACTCTAAGGAAGGATATTCCTGAGCACTGTTGAGTAGAGGCTGCTCCTCCCCTACAGACCGGAGCAATAAAGGTAAGAGGGTTAGCCCAAGTTGCAGCTGCACAAACATCATCCAAGGAAGACCTGGATAAAAATACTGAAGAGGTTACTACAGACCTAGCAGAATGAGCTTTGAGAAGTTTTGGCAAAGTCTAACCTACTTTTTGGTAAACAAATAAAATACAATCAGTTAACCAGTTGGCTAAGGTTACTTTGGCGAATGCAACATTGGTGTCTGGTGTTGCTGTTTTTTGTGCTTCTTTACTTTGGCAAATGGTTTATCCAAGTTTGAATCTGAAAATGAGACAAATAATTGATCTGATTTTCTGAAAATGTTTGTCCTGTGCAGGTAAAAATGTAACTCACTGTGAACTTCCAACAGATGCAGCACATACACTCCTTTGTTTGAGAAATTTGGAAAGAAACCTGGAAGATTGATAGTTTGATTAATATTGGATTCTGACACCACGTTACTTAGGAAGGAAGGATGGGTTAGTTTGTAAGGATACCCTGTCCTTATGAAAAATCAAATAAGGAGGTTTAGAAGGTGGGGCTTGAAGTTCAGAGACTCTTTTAGTAGATGTAATGGCTACTAAAAAGACAATCTTCCAAATTAAATATTTCAATTCACAATTGACTGACAGTCCAAAAGGAGACTAGGTCAAAGACTGTAAAACTAAATTCAAATCCCACGGGAGAGATGGATCATTAAAAGGGGGTCTACGAAGAAAGGTTCCCCTTATAAAGGCCTTGCAAAGTTTGAAAGAAGCTAAAGACGAACTGTATACTCCAATGTGAAAATCAGAAAAGGCAGCTAGTTGCACTTTAACAGTTGAAGAACTAGCACCTCCGTTAAAAATTGTAACTAAAAACTCTAGAACCTTAGGTACTGGCATTGAAAAGGGGTCAATGTCATTCTGCTGTGCCCAAATAACAAACCTTTTCCATTTACTTCTGTAAATTTTTCTATATGAAGCTTTGTGGGAGGATAAAGGAATATGGCGAACAGGGGAAGAAAGCCTGGACTGTCTTGCTATTAATGGAAGTGGAGAAACCATGTAGTTAATTCCAGGCCTAAGATGTCTGGGTGTGTCACATTTGTCGGATGAGACAGGAGGTCTAGAATGCATCGAGAATCCATGGGGGGCTAAGCAGATGAGGCCAAAGAAAGGGGAACCAAACCTGATTTGGTCAAAAAGAAGCAATGAGGATGACTGCACTTTTCGATTGAGATGCTGGCTGAGGAAATTTAGGGATTAGATGTACTGGGGGGGTAAAGGTGTAGAGGAGACTGGGGTACAATCGTGGAGGACAGCATCTCTCAGTGCTTCGGCAAGTGAGGGGGACCAGGGCAAAAAAAACTACTGCACTTGTTGCTGAGTGGAGATGCAAAGAGATTGCAGCAAGGTTGGCCCTGTAAACAGAATATCTTTTCTACCACTTTCAAGTTGAGAGAACACTCATGAGCCATTAGAATGGTCCTGCTTAATCTGTCTGCTATCATGTTGGATTTCCCCGGAATGTGCATTGATATCAAAAATCAACAGGATGAGATCACCCACTGCACATACTCAAAGCTTTTCGACACAGGAAGTAAGATGTGGTTCCTCCTTGTTTGCTGATGTACCAAACACACTAGCCCCAGAGGGGGGAGTGTCTTGGAAGGCCTACAACACTAAGAGAACTTCTCTCATTTCTAGGACACTGATATGCATATTGGCCTCTTTGGGGGACCATGTACATTGGACTTTCTTTGACAAGAAGTGCTCCCCCACCCAATCTGGGAAGTGTCCGTGGTAACTACAGCCTTGGTCTGTAGGAAAGTGAAGGGGCAACCTTGCATTATCTCACTGGAGTAAATCCACCAAAGGAGATAATTTTTGTAAGCCTGAGTTATCTTGATTTGGGTGGATAAGGACTTATGTAGAATACACCACTGAGTCGCTAGTGTCCACTGAAGAACTCTAATGTGGTATCTTGCTAATAGAAAAAAAACTACAGACATTGACCCCAAAACTTGAAGAATCAATCCAGCTGCGAGAGACGAATTTTGAATGATCTTTATGACCTGGAATCCTATGGTTTGTATCCTTGGTAAGGGAAGGGAAGCTGTCAAGGAAACTGTGTCAAACAAACATCCGATCAGTTCTAGTATTTGAGTTGGTTGTAGTTGAGATTTGCCGTGACTGATAGTGATTCCCAGGTGGGAGCACAACTGGAGTACATAATTCCATGCTTTGATTAGATAATGCCTGGTTGGAGTGGTTATGAGACAGTCTTCCAAGTAAGGAAACACCTGGAATCCTTGCAGTTTCAAGTGAGCTGCCACTACTGCCATGCACTCGGTGAACACCCTGGGGGCTGTGGTGAGACCAAAGGGCAGAGCTCTGAATTGGTAATGACTGGCCAAACTACACACACTAAAAAGGATAAACAACAACAAAAATACAAAACCGCAAACTGATAAAATTTAACTGTGAATTTTCACTGGAGCTTCCTGATACCTCGGCTTGCGCCTTCAAGGGAATGAATTAAACACTCCATACACAGTCTTATATACCAAATGCATTTCCCAATTAACACATTTGGTTGCATCAATCATTTAGGGCTAGACAAAAATATGCAGATCAAATCTCCAATACAAAGTCTCATAACTATTTATATACAAACACATTTATGTATAAAATTTCTTTAACAATGCTAAATTATGGGGTCTATATTATATGAATGAAGTTTTATAACTTCGAATACCATATGATTGACACCATATGGTTGAAGTTATAAAACTTCAAATAGTTAAAAAAAACAAAAAAGTAACCTAACAGGTTAAAGCAGGGGGGCAAGCCCCCCATCACCCCCCCACACCTCCCGCTCTTTAAATATACCAACTCTGAGATCACACTAAAGTGCAGTAAAGGGAAGGCTTGCCCCCCTGCCTACAACCCTTAGTTTGGGGTTTATTCTTTTAATTTTTTTTCACTATTCAAAGTTTTATAACTTCGATCATATGGTGTCGATCATTCGAAGTTATAAAACTTTGCACATATAATATAGACCCAAATTATGTCATAATACATTAATATTGAATTCTTGATTCATACCCATTGGACACAAAGTTCCATAATTAATAATAAATTTTGTTTCCACCTGTAAATGCTTTTTCACATACTCCCTTCCTAGACTACCAGGGAGTTTGGCCAAAACTGAAAAGAAAAAAACTAGCATCAGATCCACCATGTGCTGACCAAAAATGTTGGGCCACTGGACTTTCCTGTCTGTGGTTTCTTATATCTCCCAAATGTTGCAGGATGCATTTTTTAACCTATCTTTTAGTTTGCCCAACATACCACTTGGTTGGGGTGCACCCACAACCAATTATATATACCACACCACACGAATTGCAACTAAAAAGACCCAAAGCTGTACATTTCTTTTTATTTTCCTGAAAAACAATGGTCAGTACATTCAGTTCATCAACATTTTCTGTAAAACATAACATAACTGTGGAGTGTGTGTGTGTGTGTGTCTGAGTGTTGGGGGGATGGTGTCCACAGTTAGGAACATGCTCTGACTATAAACAGATGAACACTGGTTGGCCTGGTGGTACCATAGGTGTCAACCGGAAGAATGCAAAGTTCCTATAATCACGGCTGCACAGGTAAAAAACACACTCTCCAAAGCAAAGAACACAGCATCCATGGGACCTGACAATATCCCAGGCTGCGTTCTACACAAACTACAGAATGAACTGGCACCCTACCTAAGTACCATGTTCAATCATAGCCTCACCTCAGGCTTTGTACCCACTAAATGGCACACCACGACAGTTATCCCACTCCACAAAGGTGGAGCCATGACAGACGCCGGGAACTACCGCCCCATTAGCCTGACGAGCCTGGTCTACAAGGCCATGGACCGTATCATCATGGAACTCATAAACAAAGACATTGGTAATCTCCTAACTCTGGACCCTACCCAGTTTGGATTTGTAAAAGGCAGATCATGTCTCCTAAACCTGATTGACTTCTTTGAAGCAGTCACCAAAGCCATAGACGAGGGGATCTTGCCAAGGCTTTCGACACCATCCCCCACTCTGGAATTATAGCTAAGCTCACTAAACTAGGTATAAATCCCTACGTCACAAGATGGGTTGCCAACTAGCTCATGGACAGAACCCACACTGTGAAAGTAGCGGATTCCAAATCCGACTTCAGACGAGTGACAAGTGGAGTACCACAGGGTTCAGTCCTGGGTCCTCTCCTGTTTGGTATCTACTTCTCTGAAGTGCAGGCTAACACAGGAGGTCTTTGGCTAACAAAGTTTGCAGATGACTGCAAACTAGGAGCCATAATCAAAACTCCTAACGATGTGGACAAACTACAAAAGGGCCTCACTGAGACAGATACCTGATGTCAAAGCCATGGCCTGAAGCTCAATGCCAAAAAGTGTATTGTCATCCCCTTTGGTAAAAACTCTGTACCCATGAAATACCACATAGCTGGTAGTCTACGTAATGCCAAAAATGTGATAAGAGACCTTGGGACACAGGTGGACAGTAGTCTCCCCTTTGATAATCACATTGCCACAGTGGTCAGGAAATCCTTCTACGTGGCTCATCTCATCGCAAAAGGATTCTCATCCAGAAAAAAACAGGTCATTGTTCCCCTCTACTCATCACTCATTAGACCCATTATAGAGTACAATGCCCCTTTTGGTATGTACCTCACAAGACATCTACAACAACTGGAAAGACCACAGAAATACCTCACAAAGAGGATTACTGGCCTCAAACAGATGCCCTACGCAGACCATCTCAAAAAACTACAGCTTTACTCCATCGCATATCGCCTACTCAGGGGCGATCTCTGCCTAACATACAAAGCTATGTCAAACCCAGAGCTGTTGGACATGCTCCACTTAAAGAAATCCCAATCCCTCCGAGCTACATGCTCTAGGGACCTAAACCTTGTCACCACAATAAACAGAACATGCTGGAGGGATAGATTCCTGTCCCAGAGACTTCCCATACTCTGGAACAGACTACCTATCTATGTCAAACAGAGCTCCTCATTAGCACTCTTCAAAAAAATCTTGATGATTGGATGGAAAATGGGAAATTCACCCCAGGGATCACTTCTGTGGCTCTGCTCACAGGGGCACAGGAAAATAATTTTCTTGGGTGGCGAAAGCCAGGGTACATTTTTTGGCTAGGCTTATATAGGCCCTAGGGCCAATAGCCTAGTACCTACCTATGAACCTATGAACAAGCAAAATGCTCTGGCCAAAAAAAAAAAAAAAAACACAGAAATCATACCTAAGGATCATACAGTACAAGCAATGCACATCTAAATGTAGGACTGTATCATCAGCTGGTTGTGTCCTAAAACATCTAAAGTGGAAGCCAGGAATGCTATGCAATATCAAATTTCATCCAAAACTAACCCCAAATGCCATTTAAGATTTTTTAGATAAGTAACAAAGTGCCCCTCAGAATATGTAGACCCCATCACAGTCTCAAAGGGGAGTTACATTTGTGTAAAGGAACTTTGATCTAGGAACACTAGATGCCCCACCAGCAAACGTGTCCTGTCTGGAAAACAACCCTGGAGTTGTCACTGTTTTTCTTCTGTGGGTGCAGGGGTCTAACACCTTACTATAACATTTAATAGGTACATCAGGATATAGTACCTAGCATGGGGAATGTGGGGATGTTAGCCCTTCCTTCAGTCAAATGCAGTTTTCTGTCAGAAACCACACTCCATCAACTTTCCTTCAACAAATCTTTTTTTTTTTTTTATTTGTTAACCATGTAACTCTAATAGATACCAGCCTCTTTCCAGGGGCTACAAAGGAACACTATCTGGTTACATGGTCACACAGTACAAAATGGAGGCTTGTAGAACCAAACACTGGACCACAAGATGAAGCTCCCTAGCAATTATCTGCCTGAATCCTCTGCAATGTTGTACAAAACTGCCACACAAACCATCACCACAGTCACTGTTCTAAACTGGTGTTTCTTTTAAGGACTGAGGTGGTAGCAAGCCAAGACAGGTAGACTAGACTTCCTTATCCTCTGTAACACTTTTCTGCTTGTCCTGAGGGATTCCCGTAAGCTAAGAGATATAATCTCACTTACATGTCCTAGTCTGCCTAAGCAATGCCTCCCTCCAGTGGACTGTACCTCATACATATCAGTGGGAAGTGCCTAGAAGCTACCACTTCAATGGACATCATCTCAACTGACTCATCTCAGCATGAAGTAGCAGTGCCTGTACTCCTATGGCATCCTAGGCTGCTAAGCTTCTCACTAAGTCAATGACAGTGAGCCCAACTACCCTACAAAGGAACCTCACATCTGCCACTTGTATTCATAACCTCATCTTTTCAGTCACTTCCCAAACCTCAATACTATTGTTGATGTTAAAGAGCTTCATTCTAAGACTTCTCACTTTACCACCATGCTATGGTACAATGCCTGCACTACTGACTTCACTGAACAATCAATCCTCTAATCAATCTCCTGATCACTATAGTACCCTCTAGAATATTTTAAACTCTTCCACCTCTGTAGCTGCTCCCCCCTCATCTGGAGGGATCCATGACCTCTGATTTGGAGGTACAGATTTTCATCTGAATCACTTTGCATTCAAAAATGAATCACTTGAGTACACACTGGAGATCACAGTCACCTGAAGCTATGAAGGTAACTTCATCTTCAGACAACAAACATGTAACATTCACATCCCCAAACTGGATTTTGACCACAGTTTTGCCATGCCAGGGGAATGAAGTTAGGAAGCGCACTACCTGAGCATAATTCAAAACTTTCTGCTCGGCTGTACAGTAAGCCCCAGAAACTAACAATTCCAAGGAGCAGGTGAATGTTGTGCCTTCAGCTAGTCTCAATGAAAATCACAAACACAAGGGAAGACAATGCACACAACTGGCGGCATATCTTACACGCATTACTAAGCTAGTGTCCCTCTCATGGTCCTACCCATAAATCCAAATACACATCACTAGTTTGTTTGCACCCTCCAATGGAGTTACTCTCAGTCCTAAACTTATTTTTTTTTCTCTAGCTGATCATGAAGGTCCTATTCAGATCAGACATTGTTAAACAAAGAAATTTATCTCAGCCTGCAAAGTATGTGGGCAAACACTCTATACCTTTCAGTTTTAGCCATTGCCCCCAACTTTACTTCCAATGCCAGTATTTTGCTGACATCAGTAAAGTGTTAAAAAGCAAACATAATCGACTGAAACTCTTCTTCCAGAGACTTAATTGTTGAGAAAATCTTTATATAAAATACTTTAGTTATACTTTCACACTACACAAAATGGTAAGTAGTTTAATTTTTGCCCTGTGAAAAGTAGCTGCCTACTACTAACTGCAGAATATTAAACTGAGTACAGTGTCATTATACAATAGTGCCTTGTTAGCAGTCTAAAATGTGCACGCTGACTTGATGGCCCAATCAGTGAGTGCACTGTAACTTGAATACATCCCAATGGAAACAAGAACGACTTCTAAAGTATTGTAGATGTGATGGGCTTTCCATTGGGATATGCTAAGCAAAGAATTCTTCAGATACTTTAACAGGGACATATCAAAATAAGCAAAAACTCATGATGTGCTGTTAAACTCTGGACAGTTGAAATGTATACTTATTGGTAGTAGGATTGAACATACTTCCATTAACCTTACCTCTCAACTGTCCAGACTTTATTATAATGTCCCTAATTTTCCACATTTTTTGTGTCCTGACCCTCAATTTTCTGGTAAATTATTTATGCTTTGTGTAAAGCCAGAAATTAGCAACTCACCACAAAACAAAATCAGAAAGGAAAATGAGAACCAACCAGAGAGGCAATCTACTACAAGAATGCTCTCTTCCTCAGTGCCTCCCTTGCACTGCACCGATGTACTGTACAAACGCAGAAACTTACTTCCCATACACATGTGCAGTACATCAGGAATCAGTAACGTGGAAGAACAATTCAGCACCACTGTAAAATGACATTATTTAAGAATTTTTTTTTAAATAATGTCATTCTATAACAGCAATTACCCATTTGAGAATTTACCATGGTTGGTTTTGTTTGATCCCTCTGGCTTCATTGCTGTGATCAAACCACACCTACCGTGGGTAAATCTAGTAATATCCACACTCACTCATGGGTCATTGCTACGTTATACAAGATATTTTTTGAAGATGCCTTATCAGGTCTATGTAGAGTCAGCCATCAGTCAATGACAGAAAGTACAGTTTTGTACACTTACCATAGATGTAGATGTTCCGAGTGTATTCACTGTTGCAGTCTCCACATTTGGGTTACCTCTGCCAGGGTAGCCCTTGACCAGCCCGAATACCAGAGTTAGTATTTCTGCGTCGGTTGCTGTCGCTTGAGGACTGACGTCAGGTCATCAGTAGTAGAAAGTAAGGCAGCCAACGCCATTACATCAGTTTTCCTTGTCCTAACCTGTAAGGAGCCCCCAAGCAGGGGGTCAGGGTCTGGTGGAAGAAACCCCACCAGTGGAAAATAAATACCAATATGTCCCTTGTAAGGCAAGGAGAACAAATTAGAAAGGTAATAAAAGGAGGAGGAGAAGAAGAAGAAAGGGGGATGGAGGGAGGGAAACATGGACTGAAACAGTGAATACACTCGAACATCTACATTTATGGTATGTTTACACAACTGTACTATGTTTTTCGTGTTTCACCATTGCAGTCATCACATTTGGGTTGATTCCCAAACTGAGGAAAAGGGTGGAGGCAGTCAATGAAAAGTACAGTTGTGTACACTTACCATAAATGTAGATGTTCGAGTGTATTCACTGTTGCAATCATTACATTTGGGTTATCTGCTTGCAGTAGCTCTCAGTCGGGCTGATTAACAAAGTCTTGGGTCCTATGTCGGTTGCGGTTTCGTCTTCCGTGACATCAGGTCGTCAGGGGTATAAAACATGCAGCCGATGTTATTACATCAGTTTTTCTTGCCCCAGATGTCAGGTGCCCCCCTAACAGGAAGCAATTACATCTATAAGTATACAAGGTTATACCTCAAACAAAAAAGAAAATACACCAAAAAGCTTTTAAGCATTGAAAAGGAGAGAAAAGGTATAGCCAAAAGAAGTCAGGGGGCTGGAGGGAGGGAAACCAGGACTGCAACAGTGAATACACTCGAACATCTACATTTATGGTAAGTGTACACAACTGTACAATGTTCTTCATGTTTCACTGTTGCAGTCATCACATTTGGGTTGATTCCCAAACTGAGGAAAAGGGTGGAGGCAGTCAGTGAAAAGTACAGTTGTGTACACTTACCATAAATGTAGATGTTCGAGTGTATTCACTGTTGCAATCATTACATTTGGGTTATCTGCTTGCAGTAGCTCTCAGTCGGGCTGATTAACAAAGTCTTGGGTCCTATGTCGGTTGCGGTTTCGTCTTCCGTGACATCAGGTCGTCAGGGGTATAAAACATGCAGCCGATGTCACTACATCAGTTTTTCTTGCCCCAGATGTCATGTGCCCCCCTAACAGGAAGCAATTACATCTATAAGTATACAAGGTTATACCTCAAACAAAAAAGAAAATACACCAAAAAGCTTTTAAGCATTGAAAAGGAGAGAAAAGGTATAGCCAAAAGAAGTCAGGGGGCTGGAGGGAGGGTAACTAGGACTGCAACAGTGAATACACTCGAACATCTACATTTATGGTAAGTGTACATAACTGTGCTATGTTCTTCGTGTTTCACTGTTGCAGTCATTACATTTGGGTGGATTCCCAAAGCTAAGGATGGGAACAGGAATTTAGATAGCATTAGGACCAGCTATAAGGCCCTGCAAAACTGCAGTGACAAAGCCAGCTCTGGATTTAGAGAAAATTGGCAAATGGTAATACTTGGTGGAAATATGTACAGAACTCCAGGTAGCAGCTTCTAAGATGTCCCTGGTAGGTACGCCTCTGAGAAAGGCTGTAGAGGTAGATGCAGCCCTGGTTGAGTGGGGTCTGATCCCCTGTGGAATAGGTTTTCCATGGTGCTTATAGCAGAAATGAATGCAATGGCCTATCCATTTAGAAATGGTTTTCTTTGAAATAGCCTTCCCCTCTGTCCCTGCAGCAATTGCCACCAGCAGTTGTTTAGATTTCCTTTGAGGTTTAGACCTGTCCAAATATAATCTAAGTTGTCTGTGCACATCTAAGGAATGCAGTATCCATTCCCCTTTGTTTTTTGGATTAGGAAAGAAGGTTGGGAAATGAATGGACTGATTAAAGGCCACACTGGATACCACCTTTGGCATGAAAGAGGGATTGGTCCTGAGGGAGACCCTGTCTGCATGAAAGATGATGAAAGGCTCCACTGCCATAAGGGCCTGTAATTCAGATATCCTTCTTGTTGAAGTGATGGCTAACAGGGAAGCTGTTTTCCAAGAAAGACATTTTAAATCTGCAGTAGCAGCTGGCTCGAAAGGAGGAAGGGTGAGTTTCTCCAATACAAAGTTAAAGTCCCAGGCTGGAGTTGGAGCTCTCCTGGGTGGTCTTAAATTTTTGGCCCCTTTGAGGAAGTGCTTGAGCAGTGGATGAGAGAAGAGGGGAGGTTCTGTGTTATAACGAGCTGAAATGGCTGAGGCATGAATTTTTATTGAGGAAAAAGACAGGCCCTTGTGAAGCATCTCAGTTAAGTATTGTAAAATATTGGTTCCAGGCACAGAATCTTTTCCATTTTTCAGCATAAGATTTTCTAGTACTAGGCCTCCTTGCCTCTTAAAATGACATCCATCACATGTTTACTGAGGGATGGTAAAGGAGAGCTTAGGTAATTAGCCAGTCTGCTAGTTTCAGTGTTTGAAGCTGAGGGTGCGGACTCTGGTTCTCCTGCTGAGACAGCAGGGTAGGAGTTTGAGGCAGGTGCCATGGGGCCAACAGTGACACACTGCGCAGAAGGGGGTACCAGTGTTGGCATGGCCTGGCTGGTGCAATCAAAATCATCCTTGGTTTGTCTTGTTTGATCTTTAGTAGTACTTTGGAGAGCAGAGGCAGAGGAGGAAAGGCATAAACTGATAGGTTTTTCCAGCTGAAGGACAGAGCATTCACTTTCCAAGCTTGTCTGTGGGGTGTCCTTGCGCAAAATTTTTCCAATTGGTAGTTCTGGGGGGAGGCAAACTGGTCTATATCTGGGCTCCCCCATTTGCTTGTCAACATGTTAAAAATCCTTGGTTCCAATTTCCACTCATGTGGGTCCATGAGGTTTCTGCTTAGTCTGTCTGCCAGTGTGTTTAGTTTTCCTGGCAGGAATTGAGCTTGTAGATGCACTTGGTAGCTCAAGGCTGTGTTCCACAATGCCATGGCTAGTCTGCAGAGGGGGTAAGAATGTGTACCCCCTGCCTGTTTATGTACCACATAACAGTGGTCTTGTCAGTCTTTACCATTAATTGTCCTGGAAGAATGTGGTCCTTGAAGGCTGTCAGAGCATTCTGTACAGCTAACATTTCTTTATGATTGATGTGAAGGTGCATTTGAATTGGGTTTCATTTATCCTGAATGCACTTCCCTGACGGGTGCGCCCCCCCCCCAATGCATAGTCTGATGCATCTGTTGTTAGGGTTTGGGTGGCAGGGGTAGTGTGAATGGTAGTCCCTTGTTTTGGTGGCAGGCCTCTGCCCACCAAAGGAACTCTAGGCGTAGACAAGGAATGATAGGAATCATTGCTTCTAGATCCTGAGAATGTTGACACCATAGGCTTTTTAGATACCATTGTAGTTTCCTCATATCCAGTCTTGCATATTGAATAAGAAGAATGCTGGAGGCCATGAATACCAAGGCTTGTAGTATTTGCCTTGCAGATAGCAGGGTTTTTGTGGCCACTTGTTTGAAGTAGGTTGTCAAATGAATTTGTTTCTCTGGCATGAGGAAAACCATCTGGGAAGTTGTATTCAAGCTTGCTCCCAGGAATATAATTTGTTGACAGGGTACCAGGTGTGATTTCTTTTTCATTTATGGTGCACCCCAGGCAAGTTAGCACCCTTTGTACAAAAGCCAGATGATTCAAAAGTATGCCCTGGTTTTCTGCTTGAATTAGACAATCGTCCAGGTATTGGTATATTTGAATATTTCTTTGCCTGCAAAATGCAATGACTGGAGCTAGGCACTTTGTGAATACCCTGGGCGCAGTAGATAAGCCAAAAGGCAGTGCAGAGAACTGATAGTGCGTGTAGCCTGCTTTGAAGCGTAGGTATCTTCTTCAAGATTCCCTGACTGGGATGTGCAGGTATGCTTCCTTTAAATTTAGTGTTGCCAACCAGTCATCTTTGCTTAGCATAGGAAGCAACTGGTGAAGAGTCAGCATCTCGAATTTTGAAATCACCAAAAAGGTGTTTAGAGTAGGCAGGTCCAGGATAGGACTCCATGAATTGTCTTTTCTGGGTACCAGGAAAAATCTCGAGTAGAAACCTTGTCCCTTTTCCTCTTCTGGTACCAACTGAATGCTTAAGCGACAAAGTACTTGATTTTGGGCCTCTGCCCACTGATTTGGAGGTAGATCTGGCCAACCGCTTGGAGTTGGTAACATGTGAAAGTGAAATCTGTATCCTTGGGACACTATATTTAAAACCCATTTGTCCTGGGTAATGAGTCCTCAGTTCTTTGCATGAAGTGCAATCTTTCCCCCCAAAGTGGCAGTCAGTTGAGAAGTGCTTGGAAGTTATAAAAAGAAGTCATTGAGACAGTTTACCATAGGGGGGAGTTGTATTACTCCCAGATTTGGAAGTGGAGGCCCCCCACTGCTTAGTCCTGTGCGCCCCCTGGGACTGAAGCCTGGGTGCTCTGTTGGATCTCGGTTTGGACTGAGAAGGCCTGGAAGTGGCAGGAAAGGACCAATTCTTAGAAGGCCAATGCCTACTAAATCTTGGAGGCTGTACTTGTAAAAAAAACTTTTAATAGTTTGCATAGATTTAGCTTTTTCCTCCATCTTTTTAAGAACTTCTTCTGCCTTGCTGCCAAACAGGCGGTCCTGATTTAAGGGAGCATCCAGTAATTTCACTTTAACATGATCTGGCAAGGATTGCTCCTTAAGCCAAGCATGCCTTCTAAGTACACACTCAGTTACCGCAGCCCTGCAAGATGCCTTTAGTGAATCAAAACCACATTGCAATGTATGTTTACCAACTTGTTCAGCAGAATGCATTAAATCCTGTAAATCCTTATTTTCAGCAGAATCAGGAATCAACATAATTTTCTGTTTAAGCAATCCAGTAATATGCTGCTGATACTTTAACGTATGAAACTGGCAATTCAAGGCCATAATGGCCAAAGCTGCAGGAGTGTATACCTTCTTACCCCATCTATCCAGCATCCTGGAGTCTCTATCAGAGGGGGTAGGATTTTTGGCAGTAGTAGCTTTAATGCCCTTGGGTCCCTGTGAAATGGTTTCAGGATCCGCAGTAGGATTTTTGAAAAGGATCTTGTGAGAGTCAGGAACCCTGTAATATCTATCAGGTTTTCTGGAAGCAGGAAGTAAAGAGTCAGGGGCCATGCTAGATTCCGAAAAGGCATCATCAACAATGTCCAGTACAGGAGGTATAGCTAAAGGCCTATGGTGGGGCAGGAATAAGAAATCCCTAAGCCTCCTTTTAGAATCAGAGAAATCCTGACTTTCCCAATGAAAATGCTTCCTGAGAGTATGCAAGGTTTCACCAAAAGAGAAATAGTCTGTGGGGGGAAGCAGGGGGAATACAGTCCTCAGCATCAGAATCCACATAGGTAGATAAGGGTAAATCCTGGTCATCAGAGAAAACAGAAATTTCAGAGTCCTGGTCAGAAGTATCATAAGCAAACTCAGTCCTAGGTCTCTTAGAGGGGGGATGATGGCTTCCCCTGATTAAAGTAATAAGATCTTCAGTCATTCTTATCATTTGTTGTTTAGGCATAGAGGCCTGACCATGTGGTCTGGGAGTCAGTTTTCTAGGCACGGTTCGAGTTTTAGACTTTGAAGAAGAAGATGGCGTCGGTTTAATGTGCAAGTCAGTAAGCCTGAATACACCCTCAGAAGCCGGTGCCTGCACAGCGGCTCCGGACCCATCCAAGGTAGAGACATCCGCAGGTTCCACAGTTGAAGCATCTCTCTGAATGAGTCTCAGTAGAGGCCTGCGAATCTGAAGTAGCAGGTATCAGGGGCTGTGAAAGCGCCTCACTGAGTACTGGTGAAATGGGCGGCCTGTCTCTGTCTTTATCTTTGCGTTTTTTCGGAATGTCGGTAGTCGGATGGCTTACCGAAAACATATCAGGATAATTGAACCCAGCACCAAAATATTTAGAAGCGCAAATATACCAATGATGGATAGTTTGTGGTTTAAATAAGGCACAAAACTGACAGCGAGGTATGTAGTGGTCAGGGCCTAGGCAAGGAATACAGTACGAATGAAAATATTTATGAGGTATTTGCTTTCCACAAGAAATGCAATTATTTACTTTTACTGACATTGGTTTAGAACAAGAAAAAGTTTCCTCACCGGGGTACTTAGCTTTTAGTTGAAGGCTTTGGTTCTGAAACTCGAAAATAAAAATTTCAGGAGTTGGCCGACCGGCACTTGCGAACTGCTTCTGCTTTGGGCACCGCACGGCAAGAAAGACTGATGTAATGACGTTGGCTGCATGTTTTATACCCCTGACAACCTGACGTCATGGAAGAAGAAACAGCAACTGACGTAGGACCCAAGACTTTGTTAATCAGGCCGACTGAGGGCTACTGCAAGCAGATAACCCAAATGTAATGACTGCAACAGTGAAACACGAAGAACATCTAGGGGCTGACTAGGATGTCCTGCAAGACTGCAGAGGCAAACCCTGCCCTGGATTTGGAGAAGAGAGGCAGGTGGTAATGCTTGGTAAAAGTGTGAACAGAAGTTCAGCTGGAGGCCTCCAGTATATCCTTGGTGAGGACTCCTCTGAGGAAAGCTGCAGAGGTGGAGGCTGCTCTGGTGGGGTGTGTCCTGACCCCCTTGTGGGGAGGCTTTCCATGCTGTTTGTAGTAGAAATGGATGCAGTGTGCTATCCATTTGGAAATTGTTTGGAGATGTCTTTGCCTTCTGCCTCTGTAGCAAAGCTAACCAGCAATTCATCAGACTTTCTGAAGGATTTAGTCCTGTCTAGATAGAATCTGAGCTGTGTGTGCACATCTAGAGAGTGAAGAATCCTTTCTCCCTTGTTCTGGGGCTTAGGAAAAAGGTGGGCAAATGAATGGTTTGGTTGAGAGCCACACTGGACAACACCTTGGGCATGAAAGACGGGTTAGTTCTGAGGGATACCATGTCTGCATGGAAGATGATGAAGGGTTCCACAGCCATGAATGCTTGCAGCTCAGAGACTCTTCTGGCTGAAGTGATGGCCAGAAGGAATGCTGTTTTCTCGGACAGAAATTTTAGCTCTGCAGAAGAAGCTGGTTCGAAAGGGGGCAGGGTGAGCTTTTCCAATATGAAGTTAAGGTCCCAAGCTGGTGTTGGGGCCCTTCTGGGTGGCCTCAAGTTGTTAGCCCCTCTTAGGAACTGTTTGATCAGAGGATGGGAGAAAATTGGGTACTCAGTGGGAAAATGGGCAGAAATAGCAGAGGCATGAATTTTTATAGAGGAGAAGGAGAGGACACTGTGTAGTAGGTCGGCTAAGTAATCCAGGATGAGAGGGAGGGAGGGCTGTGCCATATTGGCTCCCTTAGCCTGGATCCAGGTGCATACCCTTTTCCATTTATCAGCACAAAACTTTCTGGTGCTAGGGCATCTGGCCTCACAAATAACATCCAAAACCTGTTTACTGAGATTGGAAGATTGGCTCGGGGTTAGGGAATAAGCCAAGCTGCCAAACTGAGTGTCTGCAATTGGGAATGCATGAATTCCCCTTCCCTCTGGGTCAGGAGGTTTGGAATATGAGGAAGATGCCATGGGGGTAGCGGGGACAGGCTGCACAGCAAGGGGTACCAGTGCTGCAGGGGCCAGTCTGGAGCTATAAGAATGGTTCTTGGTTTTTCCTCCCTTATTTTGAGCAGTACCCCGGGGATGAGAGGGAGGGGAGGAAAGGCATAGACCGACAGACTGACCCAGGGGAAGGACAGGGCATCCACTTTCCAAGCCATGCAGTGATGCTCCCTGGTGCAGAATTTGCTGAGCTGATGGTTGGTGTGGGAGGCAAAGAGGTCAACCTTCAGGGTTCCCCACTTCTGAGTTATTAGGGTGAAGGTACTTCTGATGAGTTGCCACTCGTGTGGGTCCAGAAGATTTCTGCTTAATTGGTCGGCCAGAGAGTTGAGAGAGCCTGGTAGGAATTATGCTAACAGGTGTAGTTGCATGGCAGAGACTGTGTGCCAAAGGGTCATGGCCAGCCTGCACAGAGGGTAGGAATGAGTCCCTCCCTTCTTGTTGATGTACCACATCACAGTGGTGTTGTCTGTTTTGATCAGGAGAGTCCCTGGGGAGAGAAGGGGCTTGAAAGCTGGAGAAGCCATCATCTCTTTTTGATTGATATGCAAAGGGATTTGCTGTGGGCTCCATTGGCCCTGTATGCACCTGCCATCCAGGTGTGCACCTCAAGCGTAGTCTGATGCGTCTGTGGTGAGGGTCTGGGCAGCGGGGGGTGGGGAGAAAGGCATTCCCTTGTTGTGGGAGCATGCTGTTGCCCACCAAAGAAAATCTTTTTTGAGGCAAGGAATTATAGGTAGAAGAGTTTCCAGATCTTGAGAGTGTTGGCACCAAAGGCTCTTTAGGTACCATTGAAGTTTCCTCATATGCAGTCTGGCATATGGAATGAGTAGTATGCAAGATGCTATGAACCCCAGAGGTTGCAGGATCTTCCTTGCAGTTAGCTGGGGCCTGGTGGCTAGTTGAGAGAAGTAGGCTGTCAGGAAAATTTGTTTCTCTGGAGTAAGGTATGCCATCTGGGATGTTGTGTCCAGACTTGCTCCCAGGAAGATTATCTTTTGGGTGGGCATCTGTTTGGATTTATTTTCGTTGATTGTGTACCCTAGGGAGGTTAGTAGGATCTTTACAAAGGCCAGGTGCTTGAGCAGCTTTTCCTGGGTGTCTGCCTGAATAAGGCAGTCTTCTAAGTATGGGTAAATCTGAATATTTCTTTGTCTGCAAAAGGCAATGGCCAGAGCCAGACATTTTGTGAAAACTCTGGGGGCAGTAGATAAGACAAAGGGAAGCACAGAGAACTGAAAGTGTTGAGATCCTGCCCTGAAGCGGAGATATTTCCTGCATGATTCCTTGATAGGAATGTGGAGGTAGGCCTCTTTTAGATCTAGGGTGGCTAGCCAAATGTCCTTGGAGAGTATGGGTAGCAGCTGCTGGAGAGTGAGCATTTTGAATTTTGGGATCATCAGGAAGGTGTTTAGAATGGACAGATCGAGTCTAGAGCACCAGGTCCCCTCCTTTCTGGACAACAGAAAAAGTCTGGAGTAGAAATTTTGGCCTATCTGTTCTGCAGGAATGTGCTCTACTGCCCTCATAGAGAGCAGGGGAAAGGATTTGCTTTTGTGCCTCTGCCCACTGATTTGGTGGTAGATCTGGGAACCCTTTTGAGGCTGGAAGGGTTTGGAAGGAAAATTTGTATCCCTGAGACACAATGTTCAGAACCCAGTGGTCCTTGGTAATGGTGGCCCAGGTGCTTGAGTGAAAGGAGAGTTTTCTTCCTAGGAGTAAGTGAAGGTGGGCAGAGGGTGGGAGTGGAGGAGGTGAGTCATTGTGAGTTCTTACCATAAGGGGGTGGCTTAGAACTCCCTAATTTCGAAGTGGAGGTAGTCCACTGCTTAGATCTCTGCATTCCTGGGGCTGCTGTCTGGGGGGTCTGCTTCCACGGGGCCTAGGCTGGGATGGTTTACTGGGAGCAGGAAAGGACCAGTGTTTGGAGGGACAATACAACTCCAAAAAATGTAAAATACTGATAAACAGAAAGGCACTAACTGGTAAAATCACAGACCCTTTATTGTCCAGATACACAATATAAAAAAAAATATATAGGTAAAATAACTGTAAAAAACTGTGGAAAAAAACTTTACTGACTAAGCGCTTTCACCCTCCTGTGCATCTTCAGAGTCAGTTAACTTCATTGAGAACAAACTTTAAATACACATGTTAATTAGTACATAATTAGACAGAACTAATAAAACAGACAAATAATTAATTTGTTAACCCCTTAAGTGCTTGTTGATGATGATCCAGGTGAGACCGTTGGCTAACCTTGGTAGCTGTTCAGCTCAAACCAAGGACTAAAAAGATCTGGTCAAACTGGTGGTGTATCCAATAGGTCGCCAAACTCAATGGCCAGGTAAAAAAAATCATTGGTTAACCTTGGTAGCTGTTCAGCTCACACCAAGGACAGGACCAAATGCAGCACAAAGCACTGATTGTAGCACCAAAAAGTAATTGACCCAACCACGAAAAAATGAATCTCGTAGCGAAAATCCTTCACTGTGAATTGCCAAGCCTGCCAGGATCAACGCAATAAACGGTTCCAAGTGATAACCCCTGTATTGTTACCAAGTGCCAACCAATGACCAAACGACTCCAAAGGTTAAGGGTGCTATTCATAGTGCTTGGGAAAACATTATCCCTGCAGATTTACATGACACATTAGGTAGAACCCCGACCTTTATAAACAGCAGAGGTTTAAACTTGAAGGATTTGTTAGAGAAGACACCTAGATCCTTTGGACAAAGACCTGCCAAAATGGCTAAATGTGGCAACTGTAAGGCTTGTAAATTTATTAACGACGGGCCTTAACGTTTGTCTAGGTAACTTTAAGAGAACTTTGAAGAGTCCTGGCCACTGTAATTGCAACACAAGTATGGTCATTTACGCTGCCACCTGTTTATCCTGCCCAGCCTTCTATATAGGCATGACTACTAGGAAGTTAAGACAAAGAATATTAGAACATTATAGAGACATAAAAAAATAAGAAAACCACTAACTCATTATACACTCACACGAATCACTGTCCAAATTTTAAAAAGTTTATATTCTTTGTCATCGATAGGCTTTACACAAAGGAGTTTGGGGGAGACTATAAAACTATTTTGGAGGTAAGTGAATGCCTTTGGCAGCTGAGACTGGATGCTAGTAACGCTCCAGGTATCAATGACACTTTGTCTCTAGCATGCATTTTAAGGCACAAGGCAGCCTGTAATTGATATACAACAATGCTGTATATATACATCGTAACAGATATAAGTTTTTGTTTTAATTATTTTTTTAACAATACATGTTGTTTTTGATTTTATTTTATTTTATTTTATTTTTTTAGTTCAACCACATAGCGATTTTAACACACAAGAAACTGTTTTTTCAGAAGTCTAAGGCTTGGTCAACAAGCACTTAAGGGGTTAACAAATTAATTATTTGTCTGTTTTATTAGTTCTGTCTAATTATGTACTAATTAACATGTGTATTTAAAGTTTGTTCTCAATGAAGTTAACTGACTCTGAAGATGCCCAGGAGGGTGAAAGCGCTTAGTCAGTAAAGTTTTATCCACAGTTTTCTACAGTTATTTTACCTATATATTTTTTTCATATTGTGTATCTGGACAATAAAGGGTCTGTGATTTTACCTGTTATGTTACCTTAGTGCCTTTCTGTTTATCAGTATTTTGGAGGGACAATGCCTGCTGAACCTAGCGGGCTGGACCTGCAAGAAATCCTTAACTGTTTGCATAGATTTTGTTTTTTTCTTCCATCTTTTTTAAGACCTCTTCTGCCTTAGTGTCAAATAAGTTATCTTTGTGCAAGGGGGCATCCAACAATTTAGATTTGACATGGTCTGGCAGGGGCTGTTCCTTAAGCCATGCATGCCTTCTAATGACAGAACCAGTGACTGCTGCCCTGCAAGAAGCTTCTAGGGCATCAAAACCACAGTGCAAGGTGTGTTTAGTTACTTGACTTGCAGAATGCATTAACTCTTGTAAATCTTTAGATTCTGCCCAAGGAGAAAAGGAAGAAATTTTTTGTTTTAGGAGTTCCAAGGTATGTTGTTGAAATTTCAGCATATGAAACTGACAATTTAGTGCCCTGAGAGCAAGAGTAGCTAAGGTGTACACTTTTTTACCCCATCTGTCCAATGCTCGGGAATCCCTGTCTGAAGCGATGGGATTCTTAGCAGAGGTAGCTTTAATCCCTTTTGGCCCTTGAGAAATGACCTCAGGGTCAGCTGTAGGACTTTTAAAAGGATATTTGTGAGAGTCAGGGACGCTATAGTACCTGTATGGTTTTCTGGGAGCAGGAGGAAGGGTATCAGGAGTCAAGCTGGATTCGAGGAAAACATCCTCCACAACATCCAGGACTGGGGGGATGGCCAACGGTCTGTGTTTTGGAAGATCTAGGAATTCTCTGAGCCTCTTTTTAGACTGAGGGTAGTCCTGACTCTCCCACTGGAAATGCTCCCTTAAAGTGTGCAGGGTTTCCCCAAAGGAAATATCCTCTGGGGGTGAGGCTGAAGGAATGGAATCCTCTGCATCAGAATCCTCATAAATGGAGAGGGGTTGTATGTCTTCATATTCAGATGCATCAGATTCACTTGTGTCTTGTTCAGACAAAACTACAGGGGACAGATCTTTTTTCCTTTTGGAGGGGGTTACTTGGCTTCCCCTAATCAGCATGATAACGTCTTCTGCCATTTAAAGCATTTGAGACTGAGGCAAGGAAGCAGGCGCCTAAGAGTGGGTTGTCGGTTTCTTGGGTGTGGTTCACACCCTTGGCCTGAGAAACAGTAGTTTTAAAAAGAACAGTAGTTGCAAAAGAAGAAGTCGATTTTTGTCGAGATTCGGTAGTGTGAAGGCCTTCCTCGGAAGCTGGTGCCTGCTCAGTGGCTCCAGAGCCATCCAAGGTTGAGACGACCGCAGGACCCTTAGTCGAAGAAGAGCTTTGCAGCATACTGGACACCGAAAGGGTCTCAGTAGCGGCCTGCGAATCAACAGAACTGGACATCAGAGGCTGCGAAGGAGCCTCACTGAGTACCAGACAACTGATGACTAGCTTAACGGATGAGTTGTCAGTAGGTTTGGACCTCTGCGGTCTGTCTCTGTCTTTATCATAACGTTTTTTCGGAAGATCTGCTGTCGGATGGCTTACCAAAGCCATATCAGAATTCGAGGAATGTAAGCAAAAATATCTAGCTACAATAAGGGCCCGACAATGGATAGTTCTGGTGTTGAACAAAGCACAGAAGCGGCAACGCTGGACGTTGTGGTCTGGGCCTAAACAAGTGACACAGTAAGAGTGAAAGTCTCTGTGTGGTATTTGCTTTCCACAGGCGAGATAATTATTAACTTTTTCTGACATCGGTTAGTGAAGAAAAAAGGATCCCCAACAGGGTACTTAGATTTAAGAGACTTCAACTTCAATTCGGTAGACGAAACTCAGGTAGCGGCCAACTGTCACTCATGCAAACTGCTTCTGCTTCAGACTTCACGGCAAGAAAGACTGATGCAATGGCGTCAGCTGCCTTACTTTATACTACTGACAATCTGACGTCAGTCCTCAAGCAACAGCAACCGACGCAGAAATAATAAGTCTCTGGTATTCGGGCCGGCCGAGGGCTACCATGGCAAGGATAACTCAAATGTGATGACTGTAACAGTGAAACATGAAGAACATCAACAAAACCACTAAATATGACACTTAAGATAATAAGGAGAAGTAAGAAAATATGGTAAAACTACTCTGTTGACTTCTGTTTTAGTCTGTTACATTCTATTTTACACTGTTATTTATTTTATTTTATTACAATTCACTACACATGATTCTTTCTCCCTGAGCTTCAGCTGAAGAGGTGCTATTAAGCCAAATGGATTTTCCCAGTTTCTTAAAAAATACTCCACTGTCCCAGATGACAAATGAGAACAGAAAGCAAATAAATAAATACTACAAATCAGACGAATCTGGTAAAACAGACACTGCCACCATTTCCAGAGATAGTCTGCGACGTTGCTGACTCAGAGGACTGTCATAAGTGACTGCAGAAACAAGGGCCCTGACTTTTTGATGTAGGCCGTAACATATCATGATGACACAAAGTGCACTGTTGCAGAAAGACAGACTACAAAACAAAATCACATCAGTACTGCAGTCTCCGTCAAGCCATTTTAGGGTTATAACAAATACAAAATCACATCAGTACTGCAGTCTCCGTCATGCCATTTTAGGGTTATAACAAATACAAAATCACATCAGTACTGCAGTCTCCGTCATGCCATTTTAGGGTTATAACAAATACAAAATCACATCAGTACTGCAGTCTCCGTCATGCCATTTTAGGGTTATAACAAATACAAAATCACATCAGTATTGCAGTCTCCGTCATGCCATTTTAGGGTTATAACAAATACAAAATCACATCAGTACTGCAGTCTCCATCATGCCATTTTAGGGTTATAACAAATACAAAATCACATCAGTACTGCAGTCTCCGTCATGCCATTTTAGGGTTATAACAAATACAAAATCACATCAGTACTGCAGTCTCCATCATGCCATTTTAGGGTTATAACAAATACAAAATCACATCAGTACTGCAGTCTCCGTCATGCCATTTTAGGGTTATAACAAATACAAAATCACATCAGTATTGCAGTCTCCATCATGCCATTTTAGGGTTATAACAAATACAAAATCACATCAGTACTGCAGTCTCCATCATGCCATTTTAGGGTTATAACAAATACAAAATCACATCAGTACTGCAGTCTCCGTCATGCCATTTTAGGGTTATAACAAATACAAAATCACATCAGTACTGCAGTCTCCATCATGCCATTTTAGGGTTATAACAAATACAAAATCACATCAGTACTGCAGTCTCCGTCATGCCATTTTAGGGTTAATAACAAATACAAAATCACATCAGTACTGCAGTCTCCGTCATGCCATTTTAGGGTTATAACAAATACAAAATCACATCAGTACTGCAGTCTCCGTCATGCCATTTTAGGGTTATAACAAATTACAGAATAATGTTAACCCCATTTTAGAGTGCCTTTGCAGCTTTAGTACTATTATGATCAATATATGGTGCAGTGGTACAGCGGTAGCATTGTTGCCTCACAGCAAGAGATTCTCTGGTTCTATTCTCAGCTCGGGTGCCTTCTATGGGGAGTCTGCATGTTCTCCCTGCATTCGTGTGGGTTTCCTCTGGGTGCTCTGGTTTCCACCCATGTTGCAAAGCCATGCATCTGGAGCGTTTCTTCCTGGGCCTCCACTGGAAACTGGCGTTGTTCCAAGTCAGACTTTTCCAGTTAACAAATGTTAAATAAAAATATACAAGAAAAAACATATACAGGTAAACTGCCAATGCATTTGCAGTTCTGCTCTTTCCTAGTTTATTACTTTTCTTATCCAGTCAAATAATGTTATTACAACTCTCCTCCTCTAAGTCAAAATCAACAAACGCAAGTTGTTGTACTTACCTCCACCAAATACTCAACACTCCTTTCCTTTGCAAAACATTCCATGATTCTTTCCACAATTTATCTACAAAACTGGTCTAGAGTTTTTCAGTTCTGTTTTGTTCTCACTCTTGTAAAGGGGAAGTACATCTACCTTCCTCTGGTTTTAGCATCAATCTTCCCTTCAGAAAATAGTTTGCTACCTTTTAGCATCCTAAAATGTTTATATTTAGTGCAGAAGAAGATATCCAGAGCTGAAGTTCATTTCCATGCACAGCCCATGACAGCAGTAGCTACATCATCTTGTCAAAGCTACAGAGGATGCAGACTAGAGATACTCAGTTTGAAGTCATAAGTCTGCTGGGTGTCAATATTCAAAGGTTCATGTCTTTTAAACTGTTAGCTAAAGCACTGCACGTTTTATTAATCCTTAATTATAAAGTTACAGAGTTGGGAGTGGAGAACACAGTCTAACAGTACGAACACTCCCTAGATTCCCGAAGTAGAGAATGTGTTCTCATGTATCTCTTTTCTTGTCCCTCACTGTAATAAAATAAATGGAAATGAGGGTTTAGAACAGAAAACAAAAGCCCACAGAGCAGCTAGAACTAGAAGGGCGGTGTGATGTGCCACCTGTTGTGAAAGGCACTGCTCAGCAGACCAGAAAAAAACAAAAACAAGGTGCCATGCTGTAATAAAAGTTTCTCAGATTAGGGGACTGAAGAAAAAATGTGGAAAATGTAGTCATCAGGCAAAAACAAAGTCTGCTGGAGGTAAAGGGAACTTTGTAACTGCTTTCAAAAAACCTGCATTCTTGAGTATAGGAGATCATGACCCTTACCCAAGTCTCTTTAGAGGTCTGCTGTGAATAAACACACTAAAAGCAGATAATGTCAAAACTTGCAACACAGCACAACAGCCATACAAGCGCCTAGCTTGTAAAGCAAATCCAGTAACAAGTTTGTTACTTTTTAAAGTCATACATTGACTCTTCAGGCATGGAACGCGAACGTACTTGTCATCTGCTTTATTACCACTCTGACCAGAAAGAAAAGCTCAGCAGCACTTGGTTAGGCAATCATTAACAAAGTCATCTTTGTACATTACTCACTGCGAAAATAAAATGTGACATTGAACAATAAAGATTTCTGCAAGACCTTGAAAATCTCACTTGTAAGAAAGGCTAAGGTCACCAGATGAAACGCTACAGCTGGCAGAAAACTGTTGCTTTCAGACATGAGGGGAAAAAAGTCTGTATAGTACTGTACTGAAGAAACACAGAACCCCTGAATTAGAGACACCCCAAGTTTAATTTACTGTCTGAACTGCATAATTATATGAATTGAAAAATTAATTGTATGCATCACAGTAATACAGACAAAATGACACCCATTTACTTATTTTAAATGCTTTTTACTATTTTACTATCTGAGCACAAAGCTACAGTTCTGAACCAGTGACAGGGCTGCTATCATTCACTGGTCTTTGGATTTCCAGTGTTAAGAGCACGCTATCAGAAGTACAATGTCCTTGTACTTTACTTCTACAAAACGCTTGTTAAATGCTGGCAGGAGCAGGCAGAAGTTGTGCACAATGAATGGCTTTACTATTACGTTTTTAATAAGGAATACATTAGTTAGCAATCATCTGCAGACAGTAAAAGAAGCATTTATGACACAGTGGTAACTGTCTCTCTGACATATCCAGGGCTCCACGTTAGATGGGTCTAGTCCTATACATTTAAAAGTTCTGTATGAATGACATTGCTTGCCAGTACTCAACAAACTGACCATTAGAAACCATCCTACTTCCCTCCATAACGCTGACTGCATACTCTTTATAACGCCACCTTTTACCCTTTCCACCTGTGAAAAGCCATGTTCCAAAATTGCGCCTGCAATCTAGAACTCTAGTCCCGAAACATTAGACAAACTGATAGTAGTAATGAAGGTTTTTAGTGAATGAAAAAAAATGTTGGTGCTTCTAGCCACAGGACAACACAACACATACTGTTAACCCTAAACCCACCTTACCCTGTACTTCATACCCCTTTTTTCTCTAACAAATTATTGTTGACATTCAGATATTTACTACTTAAATGTCTGACATAAGTTTTTTCTTGTCTCTCTGTTACTTCACCCTAACATTTTTTTCTTTCCTTTTCTAGGCATTCACTAATCAAGAACACAAATTTCCATTATGAAATTGCTGCTGTTTTATGCATTGATTCATCAATTTAAGTAGCATATCACAACAGTCTACAATTTACCACTCTATGCAAAATATTACAACCATCTATACTAATGTATTTTTATTGTTTTACACATTGTACACCTTTCCCAAATAATCAATGCTGTACTGAATTGGAATGCATTTTATGCGACTAATATTAATTCTTTATAATGCACTGTCTTGCATTATAAAGAATCAATACAGTCACATAAAATACATTTCAGGATGTGGTGAAATGGGGTTTTAGACAGTCCACATACAAAGTCAACAAGCATACAAACAAACACATAAATAAAGCTCTTGTTTTTACAGCACATGCTCAGTGTCCAAACTTCAGAAAACCAATCCCCTTGAGTCCTTTCACTCAGGAAGTGCAGAAGAAACAAAGCTCATGTGGCTAAAATTCAGTACAGGAACTGCACAGCACCAGGCAATATACTAAGCAAATAAGTTAAAGGGACTGCTACAGCACTAGGCAATATACTGAGCCAACAAGTTAAAGAGATTCATTCGCATCTTTTATATATTCAATAAATTTGTAGCTGGCATAGCAGCAAGACCTTTTCAGGCATTACCATGGCATAAGGCAACAACAGCAATGAAATAAAAAGACAGCAACAATAACGTTTGATACGCTGATGGTTGTCAACTACATCATCTTTAATGTTAGTAATAAGGTCCAGAATAAAAATGGGTTTCAGTAAGTCCAAGCCCCTACGTACTCTATAAAACAGATGACAACATAGCTAGACAAGCACATATATTGCGAATGAATCACAACAAAATACAGTTACCAGGAAGCCCAGGAAAAAGTTAAAGAGCAACTCTCGGTGTTGTCTGTGATCTGGATTTGAGAGCAATCCTGTGGCACTGGAAGAACTGTTGGAGAACGTGGAATAATTCATAATACTCTGCAATACCCTCTTCTGCTTCAGTGGAAAGCTACTTTATTTACTTAATTTTGCCATATTTCCACCCACCGCCTGTTGAGTATCATTGCCACCCAACAAACCATTAGGGTGGGCGTCAGCTGGGAGATACTATTAGTTAGGCAGCCCTCAGGGGTAGCTAAACTTTATCTTGTTTGTGCTGTAACTCCCTGCACACATTTGGCAAAGGGTTGGCGGGGTCATTGTGCAAGGACTGACTGCAGAGACAGATACCGCACTTCTGCAAGGGACTTCTCCAAGCAGTCCAGGTAACATTAGTAGTGATTTCCCCAGTCTCCACAGGGAAATGGCACCAACTCCGTGTGCCCCTGAGTATGCACTCCCTTCAAGAGAAATGAGAAGGTGACACCCCTAAACACTTCCTTCCCCCTGTCTGACTCCTCTTGTCTGTGTTACCATGCTTTATTCACTTTAAACAGTTGATAACAGGACTGATGTTCAGTTGCGTAAGCAACTGAGTAGAGCTGGAGTTTCTTTAGCCTAACTGTGTAGGGCATCTGTTTGGTTCCCTTGATCCTCTTAGTGAGGTACTTTTGGGGTCTTTCCAGTTGCTGCAGGTGTCGGGTAAGGTACAACCCGAACGGGGCATTGTATTCAATTATGGGCCTGAGTGATGAGTAGAGGGGCACAATGACCTCTCAATCTAGATGTGTACCCTTTTGTGATAAGGTAGGCTATATAGAAGGTCTTTCTAACCACTTTGGCAACGTGATTGTCAAAGGAGAGATTGCTATCTACTTGGGTCCCCAAATCCCTAATTACTTCTTCCGTACTTAATGGATTACCACCTATGTGGTAATTTGTGGGCACTTTGTTTTTTCCAAAGGGGATGACTATGCACTTTTTGGCATTTAACTTTAGGCCATGACTCTGGCACCAGTTATCCGTCTCTGTGAGACCCTTTTGGATGATGCTTGTGTCAGTCAGCGAGTCAATTATGGCACCCAGTTTGCAGTCATCTGCGAACTTGGTCAGCCATAGTCCTCCCATGTTAGCCTGTACCTCAGAGAAATATATACTGAACAAGAGAGGTCCCAGGACTGAGCCTTGTGGGACGCCACTTGTAACTGGTTTAGAGTCTGACATGGCACCTGCAATTCTGACCATGTGGGTTCTATCCCTGAGCCAGTTTGCAACCCATCTTGTGACATAGGGGTTGATATTTAAGCTGGTGAGCTTATTTATGATGCCCGAGTGGGGTATTGTGTCGAAGGCTTTTGTGAGGTCCAGATAGGCTGTGTGGACTACCTTCCCTTCATCTATGGCCTTGGTGACTGTTTCAAAGAAGTCAACCAGGTTCAAGAGGCAAGATCTGCCCTTAACAAAGCCGAATTGGGTAGGATCCAGTGTTTGGAGGTTCCCAGTGTCTTTGTTTATGAGTTCCATGATGATACGCTCCATAACTTTGCAGACCAGGCTAGTCAGGCTTATAGGGTGATAGTTTCCGGGGTCTGTTGTGGCACCACCTTTGTGGAGTGGGACCACTGTTGCTGCACGCCATTCCTTGTGTACATATCCTGTAGTAAGGCTGAGATTGAACAGTGACTTTATGTGAGGGTTCAGTTCTTCTTGGAGCTCGTGTAAGACGCAGCCCGAGGCACCGTCTGGCCCCACTGATGCTGTGTTTTTTGCTTTGGAGAGGGCAGCTCTCTCCTGTGCATCTGTGATGTCAGGAAGGCTACACTCTGTTGGGATAGACATTTGCTCTTTTGGGGGGGAAGGGGGGGAGAAGTTTGCACTGAACCTGTCTGCCAGGATGTTGGCAATGTCTGTGGGTTCAGTGTATTTTTTGTCATTTTGCACTAACTCAGAGCATATCTGGGAGTTGCCACCCAGGTTCCTGACATAACTAAAGAAGGCCTTGTGATTATCTTTAGCGTCTTGTGCAATTTTTCTTTCAAAGCTGGCCTTAGATTATTTTATGAGGGATCGTAGTTTCTTGCTAGTACTGATCAGAGATGCCTTCCCTTTTTGGGATTATGCTCTATCATGTAGTAGCTTCCTCCTTCTGTTGTATAGCTTATTAATGGCTGGGGTCCACCAGACAGGTCTCCTGCCTTTGGAGGAGTGAGTCTTGGTTTTATTTGGGATAGATAACATTGAAAAATACCTCTCAGACCACCGATTCTTTACCCAAACAAGACCAAATTTCTAATTGTTCCAATAAAAAACAACAAAATCATCTCTCTATCTTCGCCTCTAATGGTACAAAAATTTAACCTTTCGAATATACTAAACTCCTCGGTGTTACCCTAGACTGTAACCTAAAATTTGACAGACATACCACTTTAACAATCAAAAAAGTCCACACAAAATTAGGTGCTATCTAAAGGGAAAAACCATATCTTAACAACCATGAAAGAATATCTACTGCCAGAATTCACCCAATTTCCACCCTTCTCTATTGTTCACAAGTCTTCACAAAAGTACAGTTTTGTACCTACCATAAATGTAGATGTGTGAGTGCTCATACAGCTGCAGTCATAACAGATGGGTTACCTGCCGTCAGGCAGGTCCTCGGTCGGCCGAATTCCAAAGTCTAGGTCCGGCGTCGGTTGTCGTCGCTTCTTCCCTGACGTCAGTGCGGCAGGGGTACAAAAGAGGCAGCCGACGCCATTTTCTTCAGTTTTTCTTGCCCCAGATGTCAGGTGCCCCCAGAAGGAAGGCAAACATAATGTTATGCAAAGATGCAATGTTGATAAATCAAAAAACAGTAGTTGCAAGCAAATACACCATAAAAGAATACCCAAAAAGGTTGTATGAAAAGTGTTTGTCATAAGGCCTGTCCTAAGAGGGGATGGAGGGAGGGCAACCTGGACTGCAGCTGTATGAGCACTCAAACATCTACATTTATGGTAGGTACAAAACTGTACTATGTTCATCGTGCATACAGCTGCAGTCATAACAGATGGGTAGAATCCCAAAGCTAAGTAAGGGTGGTAGGCACTAAGTGGAACTAGGAGGGGCTAGGATGCCCTGCAGGACTGCTGTGGCAAAGCCCGCTCTAGATTTTGAGTATAGTGGGAGGTGATAGTGCTTGGAGAAAGTGTGCACTGAACTCCAGGTGGCTGCTTCCAAAATGTCCTTGGTAGGGACCCCCCTGAGGAAGGCTGCAGAGGTAGCTGTGGCTCTGGTGGAGTGGGGTCAGATGCATGCAGGCACAGTTTTCCATGAAATGAGTAACAAAAGCGTATGCAGTGGGCTATCCATTTTGAAATTGTCTGTTTGGAAATAGCCTTTCCTTGAGCACCTGCAGCATAGGACACAAAGAGTTGCTCAGATTTCCTGAATGGCTTTGTCCTGTCCAAGTAGTAACGAAGTTGTCTGTGAATGTCCAAGGAATGTAGTAGTCTTTCCCCTTTGTTTTGTGGATTAGGATAAAAGGTAGGTAAGTGGATAGTTTGATTCAAAGCTACTCTGGATACTACCTTTGGCATAAAGGTAGGGTTGGTTCATAAGGAAACTCTGTCCTGATGGAAAATGATGAATGGTTGCACAGCCATGAGGGCCTGTAGCTCTGAAACCCTGCGAGCTGAGGTGATAGCCAGAAGAAAGGCCGTTTTCCATGACAAGTACTGTACTCTGATGAAGAAGCTGGCTCGAAGGGAGGAAGGGTCAGCTTTTCCAATACGAAGTTGAGGTCCCAAGCAGGGACTGGTGGTTTCCTTGGTGGTTTTATATTATTTGCCCCTCTGAGGAACTGCCTTAAGAGAGGATGAGAGAATAAAGGAGGATCTGTGTTGTATTGTGCAGAAATGGCTGAAGCGTGGATCTTGATGGAGGAGAAGGAAATTCCATTGTTTAACATCTCGGCTAGGTACTGTAAAATTTGAGGTATGTTTATTACCCAAGGATTCTGTCCCTTTTCTTGATTCCAGGCACAAAATCGTTTCCATTTGGCGGAGTAGGCCTTTCTAGTAGAAGGTCTTCTGGCCTCCAGGATGACATCCTGCACCTCCTTGGAGAGGAGAAACTGTTGGGAAATCAAGGAATTCTCCATGCAGCTAGATTTAGGGTTTTGAGATGGCTGTGAAGGGTTTTGTAGTTGTGCTGGGACAACAGAAGAGGGACTAGAGGTAGGATCCATGGTGGGGAATGTGTCAGGCTCCTCAGGAGCGGATACCAGTGTTGTCTTGGCCAGTCTGGAGCAATGAGAATCATTTTCGGCCTCTCTGCTCTGGCTTTTAATAGAACTTTGGGCAGCAGAGGAAGAGGCGGGAAGGCATAGCATGTCAATGTTGCCCAATTGAAGGAGAGTGCATCCACTTTCCAGGCCTGTGGATGATAGGTCCTTGAACAAAATTTTTTCAACTGGCAATTTCTGTGGGTAGCAAAGAGATCTATGTCTGGCTGTCCCCATGCCTGAGTTATCTTTGTGAAAACTTGAGGATGCAACTTCCATTCCTATGGATCTGTCATATTTCTGCTTAGGTTGTCTGCCAGTGTGTTTTCCTTCCCTGGCAGGAATTGTGCCTGTAGCTGAATTTGCAATTCCAGTGCTGTGTTCCATAGGGTTATGGCTTGCCTGCACAGGGGGTATGAATGAGTTCCCCCCTGTTTGTTTATGTACCACATCACTGTGGTGTTGTCTGTCCTTATCAATAGCTGGCCTGGATGCAGTAGGTCTTTGAAGGTCATAATAGCCTTTTGCACGGCTAGCATTTCCTTTTGGTTGATGTGAAGGTGCTTCTCTTTTCAGGTCCATTTTCCCTGAATGCACTGATCTGTCATGTGTGCTCCCCAGGCGTAGTCTGAGGCATCTGTTGTGATGATTTGAGTTGCTTGAGGTACACAGAAAGGAAGACCTGTGTTTCTTTGGCAAGCTTGAGCCCACCACATAAATTCCTTTTGAAGGCATGGAATGAGTGGTATAACTGCTTCCAAGCTGTGGCTGTGTTGAGACCATAAGTTTTTTAGGTACCATTGAAGTTTCCTCATATGCAGCTTTGCACATGGGATTAGTAGGATGCAAGATGCCATGAATCCCAGAGCCTGCAGGACTTTCCTTGCAGTTAGCCTGGTGTAAGTTGCCATTTTCAGAAGTATTGAGACAGTTGCCCTTGCTTGTCTGGCATGAGGTAGGCCATCTGGGTGGTTGTATCCAAGCTGGCACCCAGGAAAATTATTTGTTGAGAGGGTATTAGTTTTGATTTCTTTTTGTTGACTGTGTATCCCAGGAAGTTCAACAGTTTTATCACAAACGCCAGGTGCTGCAGTAGTATGTCCTTGCTGTCCGCTTGGATCAGGCAGTCGTCCAAATATGGGTAGATTTGTATCTCTTGTAGTCTGCAGAAGGTGATTACTGATGCCAGGCATTTCGTAAACACTCTGGGCGCAGTAGATGAACCAAAGGGCAATGCAGAGAATTGGTAATGGGTTGAACCTGCAAGAAATCTGAGGTATCTTCTGCAATCTTGTCTGATAGGGACATGCAGGTATGCCTCCTTGAGGTCCAATGTTACCAGCCAAGACTCCTTGCCCAGCATGGGAAGAAGCTGCTGTAATATGAGCATCTTGAATTTTGGCACCTGTAGGTATGTGTTTAGGATGGATAGGTCTAAGACAGGTCTCCAATCTTTGTCTTTCCTTAGTACCAGGAATAGTCTGGAATAAAACCCTTGACCATGTTCTTTTGCAGGTACCTCTTGAATTGCTTTCATGTCCATGAGAGCTGAAATTTGTTTTTGTGCCTCTGCCCTTTGATTTTGTGGCAGGTTTGGCATGCCTCTCATTTTTGGAAGGGTGTGAAAGTGGAACCTGTAGCCTCTGTCTATAATGTCCAGAATCCATTTGTCTCTTGTAACAATATGCCAATTTTTTGAGAATAATGTCAATTTTCCGCCCAAAGGTGCTGCCATTAAAGCCTTGCTTGGCAGGTGTAGGGGGAAGTCATTGTGTCTGTTTTCTAAAAGACTGTGATCTGTCTTCTCCACCTCTTGGGGTTGGTGTTTGCCACTGTGTGGCTCTGAAAGATCCTTGAGGTTGCCCTCTACCCCTTGGATGCCTGTATCTGCCCCTTTGAGGTCTGTCCGTGGCTGGAAAGGACCAATTTTTTGAAGGCCAGTTTCTGCTGAAACGTGGAGGCTGTACTTGCAGGAAATCTTTCACTGTTTGCATTGATTTCGCTTTTTCCTCCATTTTCTTTAGCACCTCCTCAGCTTTAACACCAAACAATACATCTTTTTGAAGAGGTGCATCTAATAATTTAGCTTTGACATGATCTGGTAAGGTTTGCTCTTTGAGCCAAGCATGCCTACGTATAACAGACCCGTAACAGCAGCTCTACATGAGGCCTCTAAAGCATCAAAACCACACTGCAAGGTATGTTTACCCACTTGCTCTCCACCATGCAACAAATCCTGCAACTCTTTTAAATCTGGTTGTTCTGGTTGTGTCATCTTGCTTTTCAGCTGAGATATCAAAAACTGTTGATACTTTAACATATGGAACTGACAGTTTAATGCCCTCATGGTTAAAGTGGCCGAGGTGTACACCTTTTTCCCCCACCTTTCTAAAGCTCTGGAATCTCTCTCTGAAGGTAATGGGTTTTTGGCAGTAGAGGCCTTAATTCCCTTGGGACCCTGTGAAATTGTTTCTGGGTCAGCAGTATGGCTTTTATACAGGAACTGGTGAGAATCAGGAACCTGGTAATACCTGTCTGGTTTAACAGGAGCTGGAGGCAAAGAATCAGGATTAAGGCTGGCTTCTGTGTACACATCATCCAATATATCTAAAACAGGAGGGATAGCCAGAGGCCTATGCTGGGGGAGCAGAAGAAATTCCCTGAGCCTTTTCTTGGAATCTGAGTAATCTTGGCCTTCTTAGTGAAAGTGTTCCCTCAATGTATGCAGGGTTTCCCCAAAAGAGAAGTCCTCAGGGGGGGAGACCGAGGGAATAGACTCCTCTGCATCAGAATCTTGGAAAGGAGAATAGGCATAATCCTGGTCCTCAGATAGTTCTGAGGTAATAGAAGCTTGATCTGAGGAAGGGTAGTCTTCCTTTAATCTGGGCCTTTTGTCAGAGGGGGGGTTGAGAACCCCTGATAAGAGTAATCAAATCCTCAGCCATTTTAAGCATCTGTCTTTTAGGCATGGTGCCTTGAAAGGGGGTCTGAGGAACCTGTTTTTTGGTTTTCATGGCTGTTTTAGATTTAGTGAAGGCCTTAATAGACAAGGAGGAAGGCCTGAAGACCCCTTGAGAAATGGCAGGCCTGTCTGAATTCTGAGTTTCCCCGCCAGGAGTGGCGTCGGTATTTGTAGTAGGAATGGGGGCCGAGGAGCCTGCGACCTCGGGTACTGAAGACACCGGTAATGCATTGTCATCGGTACTCAGGGGCTGCGTCGGCGCTTCGCTGAGTACCGGAGAACCGGTAGTCGGCCTTAGCGTGGTTTCAGTAGGTGGTGCGGACCTCGTATGTCGGTCCTTATCCTTGTGTTTTTTGCTCAAAACTGGAGTCGGAGTATCCAACGACATAATATAATTAAATTTTTTGCCAAAAAAGTGAAGGGCAAACTCTGCCTGACGCTTAATAGTGCGTTTGTTGAATCTAGCACAAAAACGGCAGGCCGAGACGTCGTGGTCTGGGCCTAAGCAAGGTATACAGAAAGAGTGGAAATCCTTATGCGGTATTTGCTTCCCACGTGAAATGCAATTATTAACTTTGTCTGACATCGGTCTGAGGCAAGAAAAGTTTCCCCAATGGGGTACTTAGCTTTCAAGAAGACTTCGGCTGAAATACTTTCATAAATCTCAGGAGCTGGCCGACCGGCACTTGCGAACTGCTTCTGCTTCGGGCACCGCGCGGCAAGAAAGACTGGAGAAAATGGCGTTGGCTGCCTCTTTTGTACCCCTGCCGCACTAACGTCAGGGAAGAAGCGACGACAACCGACGCCGGACCTAGACTTTGGAATTCGGCCGACCGAGGACCCGCCTGACGGCAGGATAACCCATCTGTTATGACTGCAGCTGTATGCACGATGAACATCCTTCGAAAATCTGACTTAAATAACCTAGAAGCTTGCTATAATAAAATTGTCAAATTTGCCGCTAACCTTCCCCACAGAGCTCACCATTGTATAGCCCTATAAAAACTAAACTGGATTGAACTCCCAAACTTACTAGCCCTAAACCAGCTAATAGTAGCTCACTCCGTTATTCATAACCCCGACTATTGCCCAGCTTTATCTAACCTCGTACAACCTTATTCCAATCTCATCTAACTCAGGTCTGCTGATAAAAACTTGCTCAAAGTTATCAAAACCAACAACACTTAGGGTGATTATACAGCTACTTCATAGCCAAAACTTGGAATTCCCTTCCCCAGCATTTGCTATCTATACCTAATACCCATAGCTTCAAACAGCTCCTCACAAATTATTTATCCAATCACTGGCTACGCTCTTGTACTACCCCTGGCTAAGCAAACACAATTCCCGCTTACTGTGTTTTTATCTACCTATGTGCCTCAATATTGTTTGATTCTATTTTTGTTTGTTGATATCATATTTTTTTGGCCTTTCCGGATTGATGTGAGACTTTCTCAGCATGTGACTGTACTACATTACTGTGTAAGCTTCTTAGTAATCTTTTATACTGTAAGTAGCATATCTAACTATAATTATTGTAACATTTTGGGAGCTTTTCTCCCCAGTTCTCCACTGAAAATGGGGTTGTTTTTAGCCCAGTTGGACACGACCCGGTTACCAAATGTAAATAAATAAATACATTATTTTTTAGTTTATTTTCATTTAGTAACTGGGTTTGCAATGGATGAGAAAGAAAATTTTTGGAGTGAATTGGATGAAGTGGTGATGACTGTACCCAAGGGTGAGAGAGTGGTGATTGGAGCAGATTTCAATGGGCATGTTGGTGAAGGGAACAGAGGGGATGAGGAAGTGATGGGTAGGTATGGTGTTAAACAAAGGAATGCAGAAGGTCAGATGGTAGTGGATTTTGCGAAAATGATGGACATGGCTGTGGTGAATACGTATTTTAACAAGAAGGAGGAGCATAGGGTGACATACAAGAGTGGAGGAAGATGCACACAGGTGGATTATATCTTATGTAGGAGGGCCAGTTTAAAGGAGATTGGAGACTGTAAAGTGGTGACCGGGGAAAGTGTAGTTAGGCAGCATAGGATGGTGGTTTGTAGGATGACGTTGGTGATCAAGAAGAGGAGGAGGAGTGTGAGGGCAGCACCAAGGACCAAATGGTGGAAATTGAAAAAGGGTAATTGTGAGGTGGAGTTCAGGGATGAGTTAAGACAGGCACTGTGTGGCAGTGAAGAGTTACCAAATAGCTGGGTAACTACAGCAGAGCTAGTAAGGGAGACGGCTAGAAAGGTGCTTGGTATGACATCTGGACAGAGGAAGGACGACAAGGAGACATGGTGATGGAATGAGGAAGTACAGGAGAGTATACAGAGAAAAGAGGTTGGCAAAGAAGAAGTGGGATTGTCAGAGAGATGAAGAAAGTAGATAGGAGTATAAGGAGACGAGGTGCATGGCAAAGAGAGAGGTGGCGAAGGCTAAGGATAAGGCATATGAAGAGTTGTTTGAAAGGCTGGACACTAAGGAGGGAGAAAAGGACCTGTACCGATTAGCTAGACAGAGGGATCGAGCTAGGAAAGAAGTGCAGCAGGTAAAGGTGATAAAGGATAATGAGGGAAACATACTCACAAGCGAGGAGAGTGTGTTGAGGAGATGGAAAGAGTACTTTGAGGGGTTGATGAATGAAGAGAATGAGAGGGAGAGAAGGTTGGATGATGTAGGGGTAGTGAATCATAAAGTACAATGGATTAGCAAGGAGGAAGTAAGGATAGCTATGAAGAGGATGAAGAATGGAAAGGCTGTTGGCCCAGATGACATACCTGTGGAAGCATAGAGGTGTTTAGGTGAAATGGCAGTGGAGGATTTAACCAGATTGTTTAATGAAATCTTGGAAAGTGAGAGGATGCCTGAGGAATGGAGGAAAAGTGTTTTGGTACCGATTTTTAAGAATAAGGGTGATGTGCAGAGCTGTAGTAACTACGGAGGGATTAAAGTGATCAGTCACAGCATTAAGTTATGGGAAAGCATAGTGGAAGCTAGGTTAAGAAGAGATGTGATGATTAGTGATCAGCAGTATGGTTTCATGCCGGGAAAGAGCACTACAGATGCGATGTTTGCTCTGAGAGTGTTGATGGAGAAGTACAGAGAATGTCAGAAGGAGTTGCATTGTGTTTTTGTAGACTTAGAGAAAGCATATGACAGGGTGCCTAGAGAGGAGTTGTGGTACTGTATGAGGAAGTCAGGAGTGTCAGAAAAGTATGTAAGAGTGGGACAGGATATGTACGAGGGTAGTGTGACAGCGGTGAGGTCTGCGGTGGGAGTGACAGATGTGTTTAAGGCGGAGGTGGGATTACATCAAGGTTCAGCTCTGAGCCCTTTCTTATTTTCAATGGTGATGGACAGGTTGACAGACTAGATCAGACAGGAGTCCCCGTGGACTATGATATTTGCAGATGACATTGTGATCTGTAGTGAGAGTAGGGAACAGGTGGAGGAGACCCTGGAGAGGTGGAGATATGCTCTAGAGAGAAGAGGAATGAAGGTCAGCAGGACTAAGAAGAATATATGTATGTGAATGAGAGGGAGGATAGAGGAATGGTGAGGATGCAAGGAGTAGAGGTGGCGAAGGTGGATGAGTTTAAATACTTGGGGTCAATAGTTCAGAGTAGCGGTGAGTGTGGAAGAGAGGTGAAGAAGACAGTACAGGCAGGATGGAGTGGGTGGAGAAGAGTGTCAGGAGTGATTTGTGACAGACGAGTACCTGTAAGAGTGAAAGGGAAGGTCTACAAGAGGGTAGTGAGACCAGCTATATTATATGGGTTGGAGACAGTGGCACTGACAAAAAGGCAGGAGTCTGAGCTGGATGTGGCAGAGTTAAAGATGTTAAGATTTGCACTGGGTGTGATGAGGGTGGACAGGATTAGGAATAAGTATATTAGAGGGTCAGCCCAGGTTGGAAGGTTTGGAGACAAAGCCAGAAAGGCAAGATTATGTTGGTTTGGACATGCTGAGGAGGGATGTTGATTATATTGGGAAAAGGATGCTAAGGTTGAAGCTACCAGGTAACAGGAAAAGAGGAAGGCCTAAGATAAGGTTTATGGATGTGGTGAGAGAGGACATGCAGGTGGTTGGTGTGACAGAGCAAGATGCAGAGGACAGGAAGAAATGGAAACAGGTGATCCGCTGTGGCAACCCCTAACGGGAACAGCCGAAAGAAGATGATGATGAACTGTGTAGGTGAACTGACAAACAGGATCTCTTTCAGCCACAATCTAAGAGCAGGACACTAGAACCCAAATCTGAATATGCAGCTAGAGAAAAAGTAATACGACAGATGAAACTCCAGTGGTAAAATGACTGAAACGTAAAAGCAGAAACATGGGGTAGCAACCAGAAGTGAAATACAATAAAAGAAATCGAAGGACCACAAGTATAAAAATAAGAAATTGTCAAAAAGCAACTCCAGAACTCCTCAGTAAGAGCAGATGTGATCGGTGTTTACATGGCTCCACGGTAGATTATGCAAAACAACATCAAATGTGATGCAAACTGTTTTAAAATACCTTGTTTTTTTTTCCTGAAGGAGAAAGTCCCACTGCACACCCAGAGTTATGAAAACAAAATCGCCACTGACTCTAAAGACAACCAAAAAAGCATTCTACAGGTATGTCAAGAATCTTAATGGCAACACTCAGATCTGCTCTGAGTTACAGCACAATGGCACTAATTATACAGAACCAAGTGATATTGCCAACATCCTGGAAGATAGGTTCAGTGCTAACTTTACCTCCCTCTGATCCCCTAAAGGGCCCATATCTATAACTGAAGAATGCAAAGTTCCTGTAATCACGGCTGCACAGGTAAAAAGCACACTCTCCAAAGCCAAGAACACAGCATCCATGGAACCTGACAACATCCCAGGCTGCGTTCTACTTGAACTACAGAATGAACTGACACCCCACCTAAGTACCATGTTCAATCATAGCCTCACCTCAGGCTACGTGCCCACTGAATGGCGCACAGCGGCAGTTATCCCACTCCACAAAGGGGGAGCCACCACGGACCCCAGGAATTACCTCCCCATTAGCCTGACGAGCCTGGTCTGCAACACTATGGAACGTATCACCATGGAACTTATAAACAATGACACTGGTAATCTCCAAACTCTGGACTCCACCCAGTTTGGGTTTGTAAAAGGCAGATCATATCTCCTAAACCTGATAGACTTTTTTGAAGCAGTCACCAAAGCCATAGATGAAGGTAAGGTGGTTCATACAGCCTATCTGGATCTCGCCAAGGCATTCAACACCATCCCCCACTCTGGAATTATAGATAAACTCACTAAACTAGGTATAAATCCCTATGTCATAAGATGGGTTGCCAATTGGCTCACTGACAGAACCCACATTGTGAAAGTAGCTGACTCCAAATCCAACTTCATACCAATGACAAGCGGAGTACCACAGGGTTCAGTCCTGGGTCCTCTCCTGTTTGGTATTTACTTCTCTGAAGTACAGGTTAACACAAAAGGTCTTTAACTAACGAAGTTCACAGATGACTGCAAACTAGGAGCCATAATCAAAACTCCAAACGATGTGGACATCCTACAAAAGGGCCTCGTGGAGACAGATGCCTGGTGTCAAAGCCATGGCCTCAAGCTCAATGCCAAAATGTGCATTGTCATCCCTTTTGGTAAAAACTCTGTACCCATGAACTACCACATAGGCGGTAGTCTACTTAACACCGAAAGTGTGATAAGAGACCTTGGGACACAGGTGGATAGTAGTCTCTCCTTTGATAATCACATCGCCACAGTAGTCAGGAAATCCTTCTACGTGGCACATCTCATCACAAAGGGTTTCTCATCCAGGAAAAAAGAGGTCATTGTTCCCCTCTACTCATCACTCATTAGACCCATTATAGAGTACAACGCCCCTTTTGGTATGCACCTCACAAGACATCTACAACAACTGGAAAGGCAGCAGAAATACCTCACAAAGAGGATTACTGGTCTCAAACAGATGCCCTACGCAGACCGTCTAAAAATCTCCAGCTTTACTCCATCGCATATCGCCTACTCAGAGGCGATCTCTGCCTAACATACAAAGCTATGTCAAATCCAGAGCTCTTGGACATGCTCCACTTAAAGAAATCCCAATCCCTCCGAGCTACATGCTCTAGGGACCTAAACCTTGTCACTACAATAAACAGAACATGCTGGAAGGATAGATTCCTGTCCCAGAGACTTCCCATACTCTGAAACAAACTACCTGTCTTTATCAAACAAAGCTCCTCATTAGCACTCTTCAAGAAAAATCTTGATGATTGGATGGCAGATAGGAAATTCACCCTGGGGATCACTTCTGTGGCTCTGCTCGACAGTGGCACAGGAAAATAATTTTCTTGGGTGGTGAAAGCCAGGGTACCTTTTGGCTAGGCTTATATAGGCCCTAGGGCCAATAGCCTAGTACCTACCTATGAACCTATAAAGTTCATGCTCATTATAGCTTAGGGCAAAGGCAAACCTCAGCTATAACAATCTTTACTTCTGAAGGAATATTATGGGAGAGTGCTACAATTTAAGCACTTCACTTTCACACAGTTTGCAGGCTACTTATTTACACACTAGAGTACGCAAAGACAAAGACAATGGGGGGGGGGGGGCTTGGGTGATGTCTCAAGGCATCAAATTGTCTTCCTATTCTTAAGGTATACTTTTCATTCTGAGGCAAAACTGGGGAAGGTTACAGAAACTCCATCCAATATGATGAGGGATGCCTTGCTTTGTTGAAGCCCAAAATGGAAAATAGTTTGCTAAAAGTAAGGAGCTTATTTTGAAGTTGAGTGCATTGAAAAGATGAACTGAAGTATCTACAAATGAAATGGCACAATTGGACAGGAACTAGTAAAAAAAATCAGTGGTCAAGAAAGCACAGGTTTTAAAGAGCAAAGCTATGTCTGGTGAGACACTATCACGAGAAATGTGTGATTGTAGTCTGACTGTCTGACAACTGAAATACAATCGGATTTTTGCAGAGGGGATTTGAGAATTAATCTTGATACCGAGTACCGCAATCTGGAATCTTAGTACTTGTATATGATAATACTGACTCTGCAGCCATACTCCAACAAAAACTAAACTTCAGTCAGTGATCATAGAAAATACTCTGCCAAATGAACAAAAACAATAATGTATGCTGTAGTATCATTTGACTGCTAACAATATAAAACAAAGAATGAGAATAGAAATTATTATCTTTAAAACTTCAGGCAAATGCAGTATGACAGAACTTTTAGGTCTAGGTCTCACAAGTGTTTTTATTTTTTATATAAAATTTAAATTTATTAAAAAATGGAACAAAAAGTGCAACATGTTAAATACCGTAATTATTTTGAAGAGTGATGCATATGTAAAATCTTCAGATCATTTTAACTTGCAATTCACAGATGAAAATGGGAAAATTTCTTTGGGTAAAAAAAAATGAAAATTTTTGTTTCGTTTCCATACTCCCAAAACCTGACAAACCATCAAGACCTAAAGTAATCCACTGAAACAGACCTCAAATATAGCATGTGCTATTAATTCTCACTTTATCAATATTACTACCACCCTTTCAAAGCATGACCTCAATTCACCTCCGCTCTCCCCCACTCATTGGAAGATGACATAATGGTTAAGGTGCTTACCTTAAAGACAAAAGGTGCAGGGTTTGACCCCCACATGGGGTAACTGGCTAGGCTTCAAATGGCCCAAAAGGGCAGTTAGCCTAGTACTAATCTATGAACCTATGAATAACAGGATATATATTAGCATAATTTTTCTTTAGGATATGAAGTCTGAAACTCATATGCATGTCATTATTTAGTAAATTCAGTCCTCATTGATTTAACAAAAAAATACACATTTTATGAGCAACAGACCAAAAATTTGAGGCAAAACTCTGGACATTCTATGAAAATCTGGACAGTTGAGAGGTATGTTCTCCATTTATCTGGAAATACATATTGCCACCATATAAAGGTGGGCCCTCTACCGGCATCTTAAATTTCAGCCATATATCTCCACTTCTAAAAACTCCTACAGAAATGCATTCACTCATAACAGTACAGTTGTGTACACTTACCATAAATGTAGATGTTTGAGTGTATTCACTGTTGCAGTCATTACATTTGGGTAATCTGCTGGCAGGTTGCCCTCAGTCGGCCTGAATTCCAAAGTCTTGGGTCCTGCGTCGGTTGCTGTCTCCTCTTCCATGACGTCAGGTCGTCAGGGGTATAAAACATGCAGCCGACGCCATTTTATTTAGTTTTTCTTACCCCCGATGTCAGGTGCCCCCAAAAAGGTAGCAAATAAAATATATATAAATATACATGCATCGATATAAACTTTACCTTCATCTACAAGCAAATACACCACATAGGTTGTAGAAGATAGAGAAGGAAAGATAAACTCCAGAATGACAGGAGGATGGCGGGAGGGTAACCTGGACTGCAACAGTGAATACACTCGAACATCTACATTTATGGTAAGTGTACACAACTGTACTATGTTATTCGTGTTTCACTGTTACAGTCATTACATTTGGGTAGAATCCCAAAGCTATGGTTGGGAGGCTGGAGCTAAACAGCATTAGGTGCGGCTATGAGGCCCTGCAGCACTGCAGTGGCAAAGCCTGCCCTGAGTAGAGAGGCAAATGGTAATGCTTTGTAAAGGTGTGAACAGAACTCCAAGTAGCAGCTTCTAGAATGTCTTTGGTTGGTACTCCTCTGAGAAAGGCTGCCGAAGTAGCTGCAGCTCTGGTGGAATGAGACCTAATGCCCTTGGGCACAGGTTTACCATGGTGTGAGTAGCAGAAATGGATGCAGTGGCTTATCCACTTTGAAATTGTCTGCTTTGAGATAGCCTTTCCTTCTGATCCTGCAGCATATGACACTAGTAATTGCTCAGTTTTCCTTAGAGCTTTTGTCCTGCTCAAGTAGAATCTTAGCTGTCTGTGTACGTTTAAGGAATGCAGAATTCTCTCCCCTTTGTTCTGCGGATTTGGATAAAAAGTTGGCAGATGAATTGTTTGGTTAAGAGCCACACTGGAAACCACATTAGGCATAAAAGTAGGATTTGTCCTCAGCGACACCCTGTCTGGGTAAAATATGATAAAAGGCTCTACAGCCATGAGGGCCTGTAACTCTGAAACCCTTCTTGCTGAAGTAATTGCTAGTAGCAGAGCTGTCTTCCATGATAAGAACTGTATATCAGCGGTAGCGGGTGGTTCAAATGGAGGCAGGGTGAGCTTTTCCAACACATAACTGAGGTCCTATGCAGGTAACGGTGATCTTCTAGGAGGCCTTGGGTTTTTGGCTCCTCTAAGATACTGCTTTAGTAAAGGATGAGAAAAGATTGGTGGCTCTGTATTGTAATGAGCCGAAATGGCAGAGGCATGAATTTTGATTGATGAGAAAGATAGGCCTTTGTCAAGCATCTCAGTTAAGTATTGTAATATCTGAGGAATATGTGGTTCTGCTGTATCAGTTCCTTGTGCTTGATTCCAAGCACAAAATCTCTTCCATTTGTCAGCATAAGATTTTCTAGTACTAGGCTGCCTGGCTTCCAAAATGACATCCATCACAGCTTTACTGAGAGGTGTCGTTGGTATGATTACATGATTAGTGAAGCTGCCAGGTTCAGAGTCTGTAATTGATTGTGCAGTATCTGATTGTTTTGCTGGGACAGTAGTTACGGTCTTTGAGGCAAGGTCCAAGCTGGGTAATGAGACAAGTTCATTAAAATTGGATACCAGTATTGGCAGGGCCAGTCTGGGGCAATTAATATAATCTTTGGCTTCTCTTGTCTGACTTTTAGGAGGACCTTGGGTAGAAGAGGCAGAGGGGGAAATGTGTAAACTGATATGTTCCAACTGAAAGATAGGGTGTCCACTTTCCATGCTTGTCTGTGATAAGTCCTTGTGCGGAATCTTTTCAGTTGATAATTTTGAGGAGAGGCAAATAGATCTATGTCTGGGCCCCCCCATTTCTCTGTTATCATGCTGAATATTTGTGGATTTAGTTTCCACTCGTGAGGATCCATGAGGTTTCTGCTTAAATTGTCTGCCAGACTGTTCTGTTTTCCTGGCTGGAATTGAGCTTGAAGATTTATCTGGTAGGCCAAAGCTGTGTCCCACAGTGCCATGGCTAATCTGCAAAGGGGGTATGAGTGTGTGCCCCCTTGCTTGTTTATGTACCACATGACTGTGGTACTGTCCGTCTTTATCAGTAGTTGTCCTGGATGAAGTAAGTCCTTGAATGCTGTTAGGGCATTTTGAACAGCTAGCATCTCTTTTTGGTTGATATGTAGATGCATTTGATTTGGTGCCCATAAGCCATGAATGCATCGTCCTGCCATGTGGGCCCCCCAAGCATAATCTGATGCGTCTGTTGTTAAGGTTTGGCTGGCAGGGGGTACAGTGAAGGGTCGTTCCATGTTTTGGTGACAGGCCTTTGCCCACCATAGAAACTCCTGTTGCAGGCAGGGGATGAGAGGAATCATTATTTCCAAACTGTGTGAATGCTGACTCCATAAACCTTTTAGGTACCATTGACGTTTCCTCATATGCAGTCTTGCATATGGATTTAGTAGGATGCAGGATGCCATGAAGCCCAGAGCCTGCAGAATCTGTCTTGCAGAAGACTGGGTTTTTGTTGCCATCAGTTTGAAGTAAGTAGTCAGTTGCCTTTGTTTGTCTGGTGTGAGGTAAGCCATCTGGGCAGTTGTATGCAAGCTTGCACCCAGGAATGTTATCTTTTGAGAGGGTACCAGTTGTGATTTCTTTTTGTTTACTGTGTACCCTAGGCATGTTAGAAGCCTTTTCACAAATGCCAGGTGTCGTAAAAGAGTGTCCTTGTTCTCTGCTTGAATGAGACAGTCGTCCAAGTAAGGATATATTTGAATACTTTTTTGTCTGCAAAATGCAATTACTGGTGCCAGGCACTTTGTAAAGACCCTGGGCACAGTAGATAAGCCAAAGGGCAGTGCAGAGAATTGGTAATGCATTAAGCCAGCCTTGAATCTGAGGTATCTTCTGCACAACTATCTTATTGGGACATGCAGGTATGCCTCTTTTAAGTCTAAAGTCACCAGCCAAGCATTCTTGCCCAGCATGGGCAGAAGCTGTTGCAAAGTGAGCATTTTGAATTTTGGAATGTCCAGGTATGTGTTCAAAATCGATAAATCCATTATTGGCCGCCAGGCCTTGTCCTTTCTGGGTACCAAGAACAGTCTTGAGTAAAAACCTTGTCCTTTTTCCTGTTCTAGTACTATTTGAATGGCCCCCATATCCATGAGGGACGTAACCTGTTTCTGTGCCTCTGCCCATTGGTTTTTTGGCAGGTCTGGCCAACCATTTGTCATTGGCAGAGTGTGGAAATGGAATCTGTATCCCTGTGATACGATGTTCAGTACCCACTTGTCCTGGGTTATTAACTGCCAATTTTGAGCAAAAAGTGCAAATTTTCCCCCTATGGGTGCTGCCAAAAGATAAGTGCTTGGTGTAGGCAGAGGGAAGTCATTGGGATTGCTTTCTGTAGGTTTGCGCTTTATCTCCTCCAGATTTGGAGGTGGATGCGCCCCATTGCTTTGACCTGTACGAGTCTTGAGCCTAGTACCTGGAACCCTTAGGGCGTCTGGATTTGCCCCTTTGAGCTCTGTCTGACACAGGAAAGGACCAATTTGTTGTAGGCCAGTGTCTACTGAATCTAGGTGGCTGCACTTGTAAGAAATCTTTAACAGTTTGCATAGACTTAGCTTTGTCTTCCATTTTCTTTAAAACCTCTTCTGCCTTAATACCAAACAGAGAATCATGCTGTAAAGGTGCATCTAGCAATTTAACTTTAACATGATCAGGCAAATTTTGTTCCTTTAACCAGGCATACCTCCTAATCACAGATCAATTAACTGCGGCCCTGCAGGAGGCCTCTAAAGAATCAAAACCACATTGCAAAGTATGCTTTCCAACTTGTTCATCTGCATGCAATAATTCCTGCAATTCTTTATTTTCTGCACATTCTGAAATCAACATCATTTTCTGTTTCAGCAATCCCATAACATGTTGTTGGCACTTAAGCATATGAAATTGACAGTTTAAGGCCCTGATTGCCAAAGTTGCAGATGTATAAACCTTTTTTCACCATCTGTCCAGCGCCCTGGAATCTCTGTCGGAGGGTGTAGGGTTTTTTGCTGTTGAGGCCTTAAATCCCTTAGGACCCTGTGAAATAGTTTCAGGATCAGCAGCAGGGTTTCTAAATAAAAATTTATGAGAGTCAGGGACCCTGTAATACCTGTCAGGCTTACTGGGAGCCGGAGGTAAAGAGTCAGGGGTCAGGCTTGACTCCGAAAAAACATCATCCACAATGTCTAACACAGGGGGAATGGCTAAAGGCTTGTGCTGAGGGAGAAGGAGGAAATCCCTGAGCCTCTTTTTTGATTCTGAGAAGTCTTGACTCTCCTAGTGAAAATGCTCCCTCAAAGTATGCAAGGTTTCTCCAAATGAATAATCCTCAGGAGGAGATGCAGAAGGAATAGACTCCTCAGCATCAGAATCCTCATAGGGAGGTAAAGATAATTCCTGATCAGAAGAGGAATCAGAAGAAATAGATACCTGATCTGAAGATTCATAGTCAGTGTCTTGCCTAGGCCTCTTATCTGGAGGGGGATGGGTACCCCTGATCAAGGTAATAAGGTCTTCAGCCATTTTGATCATCTGTTTTTTAGGCATAGAGGCCTGTGCATGTGGCTCAGGCATCAGTTTTTTAGTTTTAGAAGGTGTCTTTGCCTTTGGTTTTGCAGCTTTCATCGGTTTGATAAAAACATGTTGAGGTCTAAATACACCCTCAGAAGCCGGCGCCTGCTCAGCGGCTCCGGACTCATCTGAGGGAGATACATCCGTCGGTCCAATACCTTGAGTATCTTGCGGCATGCCGGGCTCCACATGGGTGTCGGTAGAGGCCTGCGACTTGAAGGTAGCGGGTATCAGGGGCTGCGAAAGCACCTCACTGAGTACAGGCGAACCGGTGACTGGCTTAGGAGAAGCTTCGTCGTCGGTTTTTGATCTCAACTGCCTTTCTCTGTCCTTTTCTTTGCATTTTTTATGTACTCCGGTAGTCGGATTGCTATCTGACGACATCTCTGGGTAGTTAAATCTGTTTCCAAAATACTTAGATGCAAAAATATACCAACTCTTAATAGTGCATTGGTTAAATCTAGCACAAAACCGACAGCCAGGCACGTTGTGATCAGGGCCTAGGCAAGGAATACAGTATAAATGGAAATCCTTATGAGGTATTTGCTTCCCACAAGTAATACAATTATTAACTTTTTCTGACATCGATAAAAAGCAAGAAAAAAGTTTCCCCAATGGGGTACTTAGCTTTATTGAAGACTTCAGTTCGCAAACTCAAAAAGCGAATAATTCAGTAGTCGGCCGACCGGCACTTGCGAAATGCTTCTGCTTCAGGCACCGCGCGGCAAGAAAGACAAGAAAATGGCATCAGCTGCATGTTTTATACCCCTGACGACCTGAAGTCATGGAATAGGAGACAGCAACCGACGCAGGACCCAAGACTTTTGAATACAGGCCGACTGAGGGCAACCTGCCAGCAGATTACCCAAATGTAATGACTGCAACAGTGAAACACGAAGAACATCTGCTACCTTATCTCTTATACCTAACATCCTGCTGTCATCCCAACATGGTTTCCATCCCTTCTCTTCTTCCTTCCTTCCTTCCTCTATTCGATAAACAAGATAAGAAATGATAATCTGTCTCCACAGTATTCCTGGACTTATCAAATACCTGATGCAGTGTTCACTTTTATAACTTATCCCTTACCAAAGGCATAATTCACCAATTCAAGCAGCCCACAATCATTTCACTATTTAAAAATCCCCTCTACCACTTCTCTACAAAATTACAGATCAATTTTTAATGTATGCCCCACCACTAAACTTCAAAAATTTGTATCATGACTAGCTTATAAAATATAAATGCGGGTTCTCTTGGATACATAACATGGATTTTTATCAGGGCACAACACACTGACCACAGCAAAAAGGTGCAACCAGTAATACATATGCTGCAACAACTTTTTAAAAAAGTTTGACACTTTTCAAGTTGCCAGTAAATAATCAACAGATTGCTTACTGGCAGTTTCTAAATCATCCACTAGTGCTGTTCTTTTAAAGGTACCTGTCTTAGAAGAAATCAGGAAAGTTTGACTGGTACACAGTTTACAAGGTGTGTGTTAAGCAACTGTCTATTGTAACCACTTAACTGACAGTTTGCATCAAATTACTTATGTATTTTTAATGTTTGGTGTCCTCTTACAAGTCGATGCCCAGCGCAGCTGCCCCATCTTCCCAACCCTTGCTCAGCACTGGGAGATGTGTCCAGAGACTTTATGGACACACTACTGCACACGCACTACTGCACATGTCCAGGGTATACTCATTACAGTTCATGCCATACTTAGACTGACACCATCAAGAGATAAATCAGATGTAAGTGGGCCCTTTCTTATCAAAATGTTCATAAACTTTTTTATTAAAGAAATGGTCAAGACATACTACATATATTAGGCAAATTAAACACTGTTATATATGCTGGGGGAGGTTGTGTATCTGAATGCCAACTGAGAGCTGATATTATCCTTTCATTTCTATGATTCGAATAGGCAGCTGAGTCATGACATACAGTAATTAATGCATGTAAAGCCATGTCCAATTCCTAGTTAATTTGTTCTCTCCACTTTCAGTGCAGCTACACTAATGGAAACCACTGTGCACATTAAACACATATGAAGTATAAAAACAGATGAAAATGATCAGAAATAAAAGACGGGGAAGTAATCAGCATTAGAATATATGCACCACCCTGTTACAGGAAATAACAGGGAAGTTAAACAGCCTTGTTAACACACACACACACACACACACACACACACACACACACACACACACACACACACACACACACACACACACACACACTAACACAGAAAAAGACATCTGTTAAGGCACTGTTAGAATGACAGAAATTAAAGGACAATGTTAGCCCTCATTTTGAACTTGAACCTAGAATCTCTAGGAAACTGTGCTGGCATCAATGCCACTGGATCCTCTGGTCTAAGAACTTTTTTATCCTTTCAGCTAGGAAACCTGCAGCATGGTGATTAAGGTCAAATTGTAAACGCGCACACACACACACACACACACACACACACACACACACACACACACACACACACAGACACGCGCACATGTGTATGTGTGTCTGCATGTGTGTTTGTAATTTGACCTTAATCATCTCAATGGATAACTCAACACCTATCTGTCCACAGGGTCTTATTGGTCCAATGGAGGTGACACATGGTATGCTGGCAGTTTGGGGTTCAAGTCCCTTATATTAACTTTTCCCTTCTATGTCTCCTTACACTTTTTTTTCTCTAAGCTTGAAACAACAAAAAAATCCATAAACATCTAAAAAAAATGCCAACTAATATGTTAGTTTCTACAGATAAATAATTTAATAAGTTCTGCTTCTTTTCTGTCTTTTCTTAAACTAAAAATATATATAAAACATCGACATCCATATTCTACAAAGAATAACCTCTATTATAACAATCACGAGGAAATTATACTTCTGTAGGTATGTACAAATAGGTATGAGCACCCGATCTTTGTCTTTGAGGTCACAATTATCCATATACACGTGTCAAAGTATAATTTCCTGGTAAACACTGTTATGCTAAATACAATCCCCTTAAAAAACAAAAGCATCATTTTAAGAAATGTTCACTTATTTTCCCAGGATGCACACTATGTTCAGTCAAAATTATCTAGTAGTTAAAATGAGTAATATGTTTCTGATTGGGGAAATGGCAGATAGAACTGAAAGCGTAAGCGAGGACCAACCAACCACGCTTTGTGCATTTTTGTTGCCGAGATGCAAAACATAATGGATTATCTTAATTAACTGCTACAGGTGTTTATCACCACATTTCACATATCACAGCTGAACTGCTTTAGACAAAAAGGCGGTATTGATAACATTCCCTGAATGCAGTCATAAATTTTGCTGAAAGACCAACTATCAAAGTAAAAGAGGAACTGAATTTATGTGAAAACTGAACAGCCTGAAGACACAAGGATTAGGAAAAAAACTGAACCTGATTACAATCAGCAACCATGAATTCTTGTTTGGAGAGGTCAGGGGTGCATTCTCAAAATATGGCAATTCTTACTGAAGAAGCAAAATACACTGATATTATTGTATAAATGCAGGCTGTCTTTACTGCAACACAAACTCTGCCAAAAAGTTAATAAGCAACCACCACTAATAAAGAACAGATGAGAACAGCTAGCTAAACTACACTGTTCAGGTGAGGATGAGCAAAATGAAACTGGTAAGGAATTCCTGACGGCACTCGGATTCTGCCCCCCCAAGAAAGAATGCGCATAGGAAAATGTCAGTGGTTAAAAGGAAAATAAATGCATTCAAGTGAGCTTGTCCATGCTAGATGTAGTACCTATGAAACACCTGATGCCACCATTCACAGCTCTCGGACGAGAAGATCTTATGCTACCCAGAACATTCTAAGAGCTAGAATGATAATCCAGCCTGGTTAGACATAAGAACCAAGGGGTGCATTTCAAACAAGAACCCCCAAATCAGATTCTAACTTCAGATGTTTTATAACTAGTTTTGAGGGGCACACTTAAGAGGCCAAAATGTTGAAGACATTTGGGATGCAAATTAAAGAATGAAGCATATAACTATAAAGGACAAAATAACACTGATTCAGGTGCTCATTGCCTTCAAGGCCTTTTGGAAAAGATGGAGGAGTTGCAGGTAACAACAGATAACATTACTATAATGTGGTACAGCAACAAACAAGGGGGGGGGTACTCATTCTTACCTCTTGTGCAGGTTGGGGGTGACTGCCTGGTAGATATCTCTTCAATCTCAGATGACCCTAAATAAACACCATTATTCCAGCCCTCCAATCCTAAGGCCAGTCTACATCCTATCCCAGGTGATCTCAGTGGCAAATCAAATAAGTGAAGCAGCTGCAGATCCCCATAACTGGATGTTACACTGGGATATTTTCTTAATGTTGTTCACAGGTGGGGTATTTCAGGGATAACCTGTTTGGATATCTGAGCAATAAGCAGCTAAGGAACTTCAACTCCTAGGCACCACACAAAGAAGCTTGAGCAGTACATGCCTTTTTCATACAGGTAAGTCACACTCTCTATGCATTTCCCTCTAATCCTTTGCCTTTCTATGATAATCAGGGATAGTTTATCTGAGTAAATGAACATCTCCCCATCCAATGGTGATCAGGGGCATGGGGGGGTCCATTGAACTGATAGAAAGTAGAACCCTCATTTGAAGACAGGGATCTGAGTGGTGGGGTGAGGGATCATCCCTGACTGGTTATTTGTGCACCCTAGATCATACCTGATTGGTTATTTAGAATCATGTCATCAAAACCCTCTTTACATCCATATTGCTAAAACCATGGTAAATGTCATAAGTACCAGACTGTACCTATGCCCCTAAAGCAGTTTTCTTTGTCTTCAGTTTATAAAGGATTACATTAGTAATAGCCTACTTTTACAGGGCAAAGATCTGGCTTAGATTTATTCACTTTAAATAAACAGAGGATCACAGTACAATTAGTGTATTTTTACAGGATACACACCTAGCTTAACTTATAGATATTAGTTGACTAATGTTTCTGAAATAAGTAAAACTAAGCTTATACCTAGTCTTTTATTAACAAAGGGAACAGATCCATTTTTGTCTCAAAAGTGTTGAGTGTGGTACAAGCAGACTGCTATCTTTATCTTTATCTTTCTGTCCAATTTTATCAGAATAAGTATTTGTTAAAAAAATCATACAAACCTGGATATTGCAGATCTTTGTGCTCCCACTCTGGCCAGAGATTGTTCAGGTTAGATTGTTTCATCCACTTTTAAAAGTGTAGAATGACAGTGCAGCTAGCCTTGGAAGCATGGGATTTGTCTCAGCAGTTAAGAATACTTAAAAACTTTCCCAACAGTGAAGACTACTGTAACAGTGATGCAAACAAAAAATAAACTACAATGCTGTGCATAATTACCACATCATTGCTGCAGTACTGTTTTCATCCCATTTCCTTTCTTGCTTTTCTTGGGCATGCTGGTCTGTGGTGGGGTACCCTTTTCCCTTCTCTCCTTTCAGGACCTTGGGCCTTATCAAGTCTGGTTGGACTTTTTGTGGACAAGAGAATGTAGTCTGTGTTCCTGCATGAAAAGGATCCTTAGAATCTTGCCTGGGGATAAGTGAGGTGGTCACCCTGCTGTCTTTCTGACCATGAAAGCCCTAATACTGTGCAGATGACTGACAAGATTTATACTGGGAATGTTCTAATACCCCCAAGGTACTGACATCGGCCCAGTCATGCGGGAGAAGGGTGCAGAGCTCTGTATGTCAGGATTTCATGTTGCTGAAGTCCCCGTAATACAGACTGCTGCATCAGTGATCTGCTTGATCCATGGCTGTCTTATATAACATTTGAGTGCAGACAACACACAGTTTGCCACACCCTGATGTAATATATTGCTGCACACCTACAACAAATGTCTGACTTCCTCCATGTTAAGTAAGATGTCTGACTTCCTCCATGTTAAGTAAGATGTTTGACTTCCTCCATGTTAAGTAAGATGTCTGACCTCCTCCTCCATGTTAAGTAAGATGTCTGACTTCCTCCATGTTAAGTAAGATGTCTGACCTCCTCCTCCATGTTAAGTAAGATGTCTGACCTCCTCCATGTTAAGTAAGATGTCTGACCTCCTCCTCCATGTTAAGTAAGATGTCTGACCTCCTCCATGTTAAGTAAGATGTCTGACCTCCTCCATGTTAAGTAAGATGACATCTGTAAATGTATCCTTTGTGATCCAATTCTGAAGCAGCTGGCTGAACCCCACATGGTACAAGACTTTAATATTCCACCCTCTCTCTGTATCATGGTGCTTGGAATCTCTCAATCTGCCCCACAGATTCAGCTTTCAAAATGGTATGAACCTCTTTGTGCTGCTCGGTCTATTCCCATGAAATGTCCGTCACTGACGTATTGTATTTTACTGCCTGCTTCTACCTGAACCCACCAGGGTGTCGACCTAAGTTCTCATGTTATCTATTCCCGCTGATGTGGTGCCTCTCCTTTTTTCTGACTCCTGCTGATGTGGTGCCTCTCCTTTTTCTGACTCCCGCTGATGTGGTGCCTCTCCTTTTTCTGACTCCCGCTGATGTGGTGCCTCTCCTTTTTTCTGACTCCCGCTGATGTGGTGCCTCTCCTTTTTTCTGACTCCCGCTGATGTGCTTCCTCTCCTTTTTTCTGACTCCCGCTGATGTGCTGCCTCTCCTTTTCCTGACCTTGCATTGGATAAAGTACAGTTGTGTGCACTCACCATAAATGTAGATGTTTGAGTGTATTCACTGTTGCAGTCCTGACTATTGGGACTTCCTGCCCTGAAAGCCCTTGGTCAGCCCAACTACCAGAGAAAATTCTTTCCACCTTCCAGGCTGGCGGACGCTCAGAGCGATGTCAGTGCGCTCAGGAATAAAGGTAGCTAGCCTACATCAGAACACCAGTCTTTTATTGCTCCACCCAATAAGAGGAGCCCTGAGAAGATTAGAGCTATCCCAAAGGATAGCCTGGCAGAGGAAGAGAGGCCAAGGAAGGGTTCCTTGGCTGTGATGCATAGTCAGAAGAAGCCTATTTGTAGGCTAAGGTAGGAGGGCGGGAAAGAAAACTGCAACAGGGAATACACTTGAACATTTATGGAAAGTATACACAACTGTACTATGTTCTTTGTATTTCACTGTTGCAGTCCTGACTATTGGGAAGATTCCCAAAGCAGAAAAGAGGGTGGAAGGATGCTAAGGTGAAGAGATGATGCCCTGCAGGACAGCACTGGCAAACCCTGCTCTGGATTTGGAGAAGGATGCTAAATGGTAGTGTTTGGTGAAGGTTTGCACCGAGGACCATGTGGCTGCCTCTAAAATGTCCTTGGTAGGACCCCCCCTTGATGAAGGTAGCAGAAGTATCAGAAGCCCTGGTGGAGTGTGATCTAATCCCAACTTGGGGTACCTTGCCATGAAAGCTATAAAAAAAGGAGATACAATGGGAGATCCATTTGGAAATAATTTGCTTGGAGGCTGGTTTGCCTTCTGCAAGAGGGGTAAAGGTATTGAAAAACTGCTCAGTTTTTCTCAAAGCTTTTGTCTTACCCAGGTAAAAACATAGCTGCCTGTGAACATCCAAGGAATGCAGAATTACCTCCCATTTATTTTGAGGACTGGGGAAGAAGGTTGGTAGATGGATGGCCTGATTCAGGGTAGTGTAAGCGATCACCTTGGGCATGAAGGATGGATTGGTCCTAAGAGAAACCCATCCTTGTGAAAAATAAGAAAGGGTTCAACTGCCATGAGGGCCTGCAGTTCAGAAGCCCTCCTAGCTGAGGTGATAGCTTGTAGTATAGTTGTTTTCCCAGTCAGAAACTTGAGGTCAGCAGATGATGCTGGTTGAAAGGGAGGTAAAGTTAATTTTTCTAAAACAAAGTTCAGGTCCCATGGAGGCAGAGACCTCCTTCTGAGAGGCCTGGTGTGTATGACTCCCCTGAGAAATTGTCGTAAGAGTGGGTGGGAAAACATAGGCGTGTGTGAAAGCACACAGACAGAAATGGCAGAAGCATGGATTTTAATTGAACAGTAGGGAAGTCCCTGATTTAGCAGTGAAGTCAGGTATTCCAGTATGCTGGAAATGTGAACTGACTGTGGTTCCAGGTGGTGGTCTTTGCACCAAAAAGATAACCTTTTCCATTTGGCTTTGTAAGATTTCCTAGTGTTAGGTTTTCTGGACTCGCTGAGGATGTCTAGCACCTGTTTACGTAGGGTGGTGCCTGTGAAGGCTGTTGTGAGATAATCCATGTTGCCAAGCTGAGGTTTGGCAGGTTGGGATGAACCACCCTTTGCTCGTTTTAAATGAGGAGGCCCACCCTCTGTGGCAGAATCCACTGTGTCTGGTTGTAGAGCTGGAGGAGGAGAGGGTACCAATGATGTCTGGGACAGTCTGAGGCTGTAAGTACTGCACTTGGGTCCTCCTCTCATATCTTGAGCAGGACCTGAGGAATTAGGGGTACGAGGGGGAGTGCATAAATTAATAGATTAATCCATGAGAAGGAGAAGGCATCTGCTTTTCAGGCCATCTTCTGTTTGATCCTGGTGAAGAATTTTTGCAATTGCGTGTTTTTTTTGGATGCAAAGAGATCCACTTGAGGGACATCCCAGGAGCGGGTAATGGTCTCAAAACTCTCCGGGTGTAGGTGCCACTTGAGAGGATCCATAAGATTCCTGCTGAGGTGGTCTGCTAGAACATTCTGAACACTTGGTAGGTACTGTGCCATGAGATGCAGTCCCAGAGAGTGTGCTGTTTCCCAGATTTGCATTGATGGATGGCACAGGGGGTAAGAATGTGTTCCTCCCTGTCGGTTGATGCATCACATTACTGTGGTGTTGTCTGTCTTTACTAGCAGGACATTTGGACTCCATTTTTCTTTGAAGGCTATTAGTCCTTCTTTCCAATTGATGTGGCTGTTTCTGAAGTCGATTTCCCACTTCCTCTGGGTTTGTAGGTTTTGGAAGTGAGCCCCCCAGGCTGTCTCTGAGGCATCTGTTGTAAGGGTCTGTCCCTGAGGACTGAATCTGAATGGGAGACCTGGGTTGAGGGTGCACGTCTGTGCCCACCAAGCAAACTGCAAATAGAGGCAAGAAATGAGGGGTATCTCTGTCTCTAGTGGTTGGGAGTTCTGGCACCATATGTTCCTGAGATAAAACTGCAGCTTCCTCGTGTGCAGTTTGGCAAGGGGGACCATGAGAATGCATGAAGCCATGTACCCCAGGGCTCTTAAGAATTCCCTTGCTGAAATCTGAGTTTTCCACTGAAAATGGGCCTTTCAAAGCCCAGTGGAGTTCCCTGGTCATCAAACTGAAATAAAGAAATAAATAAAATTCATTTGAATCCTTTGGAAGTAGGAAAGAAAGCCCTCTGACAATGGTGTCCAGGAGGGCCCCCAGGAAAACAATCCTTTGGGTTGGTGAGGTGACAGACATATGGAGGTTCAGTGTGAACCCCAGGGAAGATATTAGGTTTTGGGTGAATTTGAGATCCTTGAGATGTTTGGTGGGATCTGTTGACTGTATAAGGAAGTCTTCCAGGCAGGGGTAGATTTGTATTTCCCTGGTACTGCAGAAAGCTATTAGAGGAGCCAGGCACTTTGTGAACACACACGGTGTAGTAGATAAGCCAAAGGGCAAAGCAGAAAATTGATAATGACTGGATCCTGCCCTGAAGTGATGGAACTTTCTGTGGGATTCCTGTATAGGAATGGGAAGGTAGGCATCTCTTAGGACTAGACAGACCATGAAGGCTTGTGAGGATGGCACATGAAGGAGCTTTTGAAGAGTTAACATTTTGAATTTGGGAACCAAGAGAAACTGGTTGAGTTTTGACACATCCAGGTTAGGGCGCCAAGAGCCTTCTTTCTTGGAGACCTGGAATAGTCTGGAATATAATCCCATTCCCTTCTGAGGAGGAGGGACTGGCTCTGCTGCTCCTTGCACACAAAGATTTTGTATTTGAACCAGGGCCTCTGTCATTTGATTTAGGGGGACATCTGGAAAACCTGAGGATTTTAATTGCTCTTTGAAAGTGAGCTTGTAACCATTTGCAATAATGTCTAGAACCCACTTGTTTGAAGTAATTAGGATCCAAATATGATAGAATAGACAGCTGTCCTCCTAGATTTGATGTGGAGATTTAGGGTGAGGTGGCTGAGTCATTGCGAGTCTCTGGAATTGGCTTGGGGTCTAGAACACCCTTATCTTGAGGTTTCCGAGGTCCACCATCTGCCTTTTGTGGGAGCTACCTCTGCCAACATGATCTTTTCCTTTGAGGTTTCCACTGGCTACTTCTAGACATGGAGGGAAAGGACCTGTGTTTAGCAGGGACATTTCTACTGAACCTGGGGGGCTGCACCTGGAGGAAATCTTTCACTGTTTGCATAGACTCGGCTTTGTCCTCCATCTTTTTCAGCACGTCTTCTGCTTTTGGGCTAAAAATAACATTCTTGTCAAGGGGGGCATCTAATAGATTAGATTTAACATGGCCCAGAAGGGCTTGTTCTCAGAGTCACTGACCCAGTAGTGGCAGCACTGCAAGATGCTTCCATGGCATCATATCCACAGTGTAGAGAATGTTTAGCTACCTAAGCACTAGCATGACAGAGTTCTGACAATTCCAGGGAAAGGTTTTTGTCCTCCAGGGCAGACATCTTCTGTTTAAGTTGGTCAAAGATATTTTGCTGGTACTTAAACATATGAAAATGGCAGTTGAGGGCCCTCATAGTGAGTGTAGCAGAGGTACAGACCTTCTTGCCAAACCTGTCAATGGCCCTGCTCTCTTTATCTGAAGGAAGAGGATTTCTGGAATAACTGGCTCTGGGGTCCCTTAGGACGTGGTGTGATCACTTCAGGGTCAGCAGAGGGGTTCTTGTACACAAATTTGTGGGAATTCTTGAACATGGTAAATCCTGTCTAGTTTTCGAGGGGCAGGGGGTAGAGAGTCAGCTTTAAGAGAAGATTCCTGGAAGACATCACCCACAACTTCCAGAATTGGAGGAATAGCTAAAGTCTTATGTTCCGGTAAGCCTAGGAACTCCCTAACCCTCTTCTTAGCCTGTGGGTAATCTTGAGCCTCCCATTGGAAATGTTGTCTCTTCACATTGAAGGTCTCCCCAAAGGAGAAATCCTCTGGAGGGGAGGCAGAAAGGAGGATCTCTTCAGAGTCAGAGTCCTCACAGGAAGTGTATGAAGGGCCCTTTTCAGATCCAGAGTCTTCTGAGTCTGAGTCCTCCCCAGACATGGGGGGGAGGGGTGGATCCTGACAAATTTCAGAATGTTCATCCCTTTTCCTTTTACAAATGGCAACAGTTTTTCTACACCTGACGAGAAAGAAGATCTTCTGCCAGTCTAATAAGGTCCGAGAACCCTGTGGAGCTGAGCCAGAAGGCCTAATTGCAGGCCTACGTACCGAAGGCTTCCTAGGAGTGGCTAAGGTCTTAGGCCTAGGAGTGTCCGGTGCCCTCATGCCTGTCTCTTGAGGATAGTGAAAATACACTGAAGCTGTAGTGGGCTGAGGTCTCATTGCTAAGTCTCCATGTGGTGCACGCTCTTCAGAAGCCAAGGCCTGCTGAGCGGTCCTGGACCCAACCGGTGAGCCATTGTCAAAGGCTTGTGTCAAAGTAATTGGGAGAGATGGTGTGTCAGACTCTGAAAGGGTCTCAACAGAGGCCTGAGTTATCAGTTCTGGGAGCAAAGGGGGCTGCATAGGCACCTCACCTTGTTCAAGAATTACAAGCCTGGAAAGAGAGTCAAGCAGAGATGGACTGTTGTCCAAAGGCCTGCACTTCTGTTTTTTTTATCTTTTTTGCAGTTAGGCTGATCAAATTCCATACGACCGATGGACACCATAAACAATGGATGAACGGATTGTTGGCTAAGAAACTTTGCAAGAAAATCAGCCCTATGCCTGATAGTTCTAGTATTAAAATGTGCACAAAAGTGACAGTTACCAACTTTATGATCAAGGCTTAAGCAAGTAACACAAATGGAGTGAAAGTCTCTTATCCAGGATCTGCTTACCACAGCAGAGACAAATATTGACTTTATCTGACATGAGCAAGGAAAGGAAAAGTTCCCCAATGGGATACTTATCTGTCCGAAGACACTTCTGTGGTATGAACTGACCAGCACACTTGAATACTGCTTCAGTGCTTCAGGTCTTCAGCAGCAAAAAAAGATTGGTGTTCTGACGCACGCTGGCTACCTTTATACCTCAGCGTACTGAGGTCGATCTAAGAGTCCGCCAGCCTGGGAGCCAGAAAGATTTTTCTCTGGTAATCGGGCCAACAGACAGCTTTCAGGCAGGAAATCCTAATTGTCAGGACTGCAACAGTGAAACACGAAGAACATCCTTCATTATGCGAATCACTACTCTATGCCCACTTCTCCCTTCTTTTAGTTACTACTAAACAACCCAATAACAAAATGCTTCCATGTCCCACACAATTATCACTTGCCTATTTTTCTGTAATTGTAGCAATGGCCACCCTTCCCTTCTGCATCAGTACAGTTCCCCTTATTCCTACCCAGATTATTTACAATGAATATTACCCAGCTATGCTCGACATCATCCATGTTTGTTTCTTTGTTACATCCCATGTCCATTTTACTCTCTGCCCACTACCTGAGTAATGATTTACTTACTTATTTACGATTTGCTGACCATACAGGTGGGCTAGATTGTTGACCCTTTTCAGCTACAACATGGGTTGCATGAAGAGCACCGTAAAGTAAACAAAGCATGTGTGTATCACAAGAGCATATATTATACATCATACAATCCAAACAGCAGACAGACTAAAGGAAAATTAGGATAATATATTAAAACACAAGCATTACGAGAGATTTTATTATTTATTTTATTTTACATTTGTTGACCGGGCTAGTCTAGCTGGATATATGTCCATTTTCAGTAGAGGCCCGGGGAGAAAAGCTCCAAGCAAAAAAATGGGAAATTTAACAATGCATATAACTATGAGAAGTACAATACAGAGTTAGCAATCTGATAGAGAACAGTTATAAAATAAATTTGTAAAACTAAACACTTTTAGTGGAAATTAAACTAAACAATTCTACAACTCACAGTAGAAGGTATAAGCAAGTCTTAGAAAAGGGAAAAGAATATATATATATATATATTATTCTAAAATTCCTGAGTAAGAGTCAGTAGTAGTAAGTCAATTTGGAGGTAGAGGTTATAGGAGTAGTGTATAGGGTTATAGATAGAAGTGAGAAAAGATGTCAATCTGGGTTAGTGCATGGACAGAGCCAATGAGCTTTGAGATGTTCTTTAAGATGTTTTTTAAAAAGAGAAGTAGAAACAAGGGAAGTTAAGTCAGCAGGAAGCTGATTCCAGAATTTTCCTGCAGTGTTTGAGAAGAGTGAATCCCCAGCTTTGTTGTTAGCTTTATTAGAGGAGACTAGAAGTTTGATGGCAGAGTGTAGTGTAGGTAGATTCGTATAAGGTGTAACAAGATTAGTGAGGATACGGGTATTATTAGGGTGGTATAGGATCTTCTGAGTAATAAGTAGTTGTTGATAGAGTATGTGGTTATGAAGTTCTAGCCAGCCAAGCTGTTTGAGGTTAAGGCAGTGGTGAGTTTTAAAGGGGGAGCTTGTGATGAATCTAGTTATGCTATTATAACAGGTAGAGAGTTTAGAGAGGTTGTTTTTGGATAGGTTGGTGTATATAACAGAGGCATAGAAAAGGGTGGAAATGAGGTGAGTCTGGGCAATTGTTTTTCTTGCAGAAGGGGTAGAAGTGGTAAAATGTATTTACAGCATTAACAGTAGGAGACACTAATATGGCAAAACTGGTAGGATGTTATCGATTGTCCCTGTAACATTTTCAGCTGGATTCCTGCACAAGATGCTTTTTTACAATCTTTTTAAGACCTTTGAGTGTGGACAATGATTTAAAGTGTGGTTCCATGAAGTAATGGTCAAAATTCTGGACTCTGAATCCAGAGATCTGAGTTCAAATCTCAGTGGAACCTGGTGCTTACTAAGTTTTTGTTGGGGGCTGTTACAACAGTGAAGGTGCTTACCTCACAGTCACAAGGTACAGGGTTTGATTCTCACATTTGAAGGGGAAATTGGCTAGACTTAAAATGGCCCACAAGGGCAGCTAGCCTAGTACTTACCTATGAACTTATAAATTTATTAGGAAATGATTCCAGGCGTCAGAACCTAGTCAGGGAAAAAGCTTTTTCTCCTATTCTACATTTGCAGAGTGGTCTGATCAATGCAGTATCATTACAATATCTGTTTTCCAGAGACCAGGCTTGTTCCCTAATGTTAATTTACCTCTAAGAGTTGGGCAGTAGCCCAGTTTAAGTAATTTAACGAGGAGACAGTTAAAATATGAAACCCTATCAAATAGCCAATGTAGCTGATTAACAAGGTTGCAGTAGTGAGTTTGTAGGTTTGCCAGGACAGCAAATCAAAGAATTTTGTTTTGAGTAATTTGGATTCTTTGTGTATTATAAGATGAATGTAGTGATAGCAAGACAGGACCATATTCAAGTTTGGGTAATACAACATTTTTAGCAGTCACTGTCCTGGCTGCAGGGGATACTAAATAAGAGATTTTATAACATAGCTTTAGTTGGTAGAGAACTTTATTTGTAATGTTATCTACATTTATTTTTATTTATTTATTTTATTTTGACATTTGTTGACCAGGATAGTCTGACTGGGAAGAAGCCCTTTTTCAGCAGAGACCCAAGGATAAAAGCTCCAGCATATTTGGCTACAATAGCTACAATTAATACATAAACTAATACAGGCAAAACTATACAGTTAAATACAACCTTTGTTTAAGAGAATAGAAAAAAGAATTGGAATAGAAACATCAAAAATATAATAAAGACAGGAACAGTATTACATGATCTTGAGGTAAAAAAAAACATAAGCTGTTAGTGCTCAGTTCAGATTTTACAGTATTTTACAGTATTTTGGTATCCCAGCTCATGTTTTACAGTGAGCTTCAGTAACCCGTGCAAAGGGGAGGATATGGATGAAAGGAAAAGTATTAAGAATAGCAGTATATGAGTAGTTATAGAGTTTTAGGTAGAAAGTGATAGGGTTGGAGAGATGAGCGTTTTAGGTTGGGTGATGGGAAGTACAAGCCCTAGTGTTTAGTAGGTGGTGTTTTAAGGATTTTTTTCTAGTGGTTACTGTTAGGTATAGTTCTTATGGCAGAGGCAGTTTGTTCCATGAATTAGCAGTCGAGTAGCTGTAGAACTGCTTGCCTATGTTTTTTTTTTTTTTGGGGGGGTGGTTATGGATTTTAAAGAAATGTTGATCTGAGCTTCAAAGAATGAGGTTGGGAGTGTAACGAGTAACAAGAGAAGGCAGAGCTGAGCAGGAGACAGGTCTGTACAGGATGGTGTGGGTGACATGCAGTTCAGGAAGGAGGAGTTGTCGGTGGAATTCTGGCCACTGAAGGTTATTTAAAGCTAGGCAGGGATGGAAGCGATACGGTAAGTTGGCTGCAAATCTTGCAATCTTACGGTATGCGATTTCAAGTTTGGATAAAAGATTGGTTTGTAGGTTTGTAAGGACCGGGGTGGCATAAAGTAGGCTTGGTAGCAGATACACTTGAACTAAAGACATTTTAGATGCTTGGGTTGTAAAAGAGAAAGGTTTAACAATAGTTAACCCTAAGTATTTGCATTCTGTAACATTAGGGGTGATATTACCATAGTGTCTTCAATATGATCAGTATGTTGGTTGCTATTTGAGGTATTGCAAAGAGCATTACAGTGTTTTTAGTTGGGTTGAGTAGCAGCTTGATCTAGTAGCAAAATTTAGTGAAATTTGTTTGTAGTTGTGTTTGCAGGTCAGCTGCGTTTGTACTGGATTCATACAGCAATATATTGTCTGCATACAAAGTGAGATTGAGAGCTGGTAGCTCATCAATGAAAGCACTATGATATCACAGATACATAGAAAATAAGGGAACTCAGGACTGATTCTTGGGGAACTTGTGTAAATCATAGACCAGCTGTGGAATATTGGTCATTAGCATAGATTTGAAAGGATCTAACACAAAGATAATTTTTAAACAATGTTATGGTTTTGGAGCCAAAGTTGAACACTTTGAGCTTTTGCAACAATAATTTATGACTGCCATCTTGAAAGCTTGAGTCGTTGAGCCTTCGTCTGTAATCAGCCCTTCATTCGTACTACAGTAAATACTATTGGTAGCAGAAAATAGGGCTGAAGAGGTGATGAAAGCATTGCAAAACCTATGCTGTCAGTCTCTAAGTAATCCATAGCTGTTAATGTGTTTAAGTAAGCATTTCAATTATGGTCTTAGGGCTGAGACTGGTGATGGGTCAGTAGTCTTTGAATTCTGAGGGTGACAGAACCTTAGAGAGTGGGAGAATAACCTCATGTATGAAAAAGGATAATCCCAGAGGTAAGAGAGACCTTCTTCCTGTCTGTTCCAAATCTTCAAAAGACTTCTGCTTTCTGCAGATGTGCCCAGACCACCGTAATCTGTTCTCTTTGAATTTGTCTGCAGCTGGAGTTACTTTGGCTTCTTTCCTGATGTTCTCTTTGTTCATCTGTGCCACAACATGCATTCTACCATCTGTCTCAGGCACTTCATCTGCATCACCTCTGCCTTCCTTACCTGCTCCGTCTTTACTGCCCAACTTTCTATACCATACACTAGTAATAGTCACACCATTGTTTTGTACCTCTTAGTATTTTTCTGTCATATACTAGCTCTGACACTGTGTGTCAGATGGCTGCAGCCCCTCTGATTCTAACTTTGACTTCCTCATTCAAACTTCCCTTCTCCTGAACCACCCTTCCCAGATACCTGAAGCTGTTAACCTGTTCCACTATTTTCCCTTCTGTTTCATTTCTCAACTTCTTCTGATCGCCCCATTTACTGCCATTATAACTGTCTTATCTGTACCCAGTTCTATCCCATGTGCCTTCAGTTTTGCATTACATTCCCCTATCTTTTGTTGAAGTTCTTTCTCAGGCTGCCTGTAATGTTACATTGTCTGCATACACCAACTTTGGTGATCTCTCCCTTCTGACCTGTTTGCTAATGCAGTTGACCACCAGTATGAACAGCAGTGGGTCAGAGCTGAACCCTGATGCACAACCACCACCACTGCAAACTCTTTTAAGAGACTTGAACACTGTTCTTACTGAGTCACTGGGTCCTTGTACATAGCCTGCACTAATTCTGCCAATGTTTCTGGGACTTTGAACCACCACAGGACTGCCCGAATCACCCTTCTTGGCACCTTGTCATATGCTTTCTCCAAGTCTAGGAATGCCCATCTGTGGCTTATTCTTCTCAGCTATCTGTCTCTCTAAAAAACATCTGGTCACTTGTGCTGCATCCTGATCTGAATCCAAACCTTTCATCCCCCAGCTTACTTTTTACTTCTCTGAGTATTTGTTGATCAATTACCCTCTCCAGAATGTTCACGCAGAGTGACAGGAGTCTAATTTTCCTGTAATGCTTCACAGTTGCAGACGCCCCCTTTGTTTCTGTACAGTAGCACTAGTATGCTTATTCTTCAGTCATCTGGGATACGCTTTTCTCATCACACTGCTATAAGTACCCTCAACAGCCACTTCTCCCCTGTCTCACCCAACATCTCGATCACATCTCCTGTGACCTCATCTGAGTCCGCTGCTTTCCTTTAGTGCTGTTCTTATCTCTTCTAGGGTGGGCTTATCCACTTCCTTCATTGTAAGCTGTCTGGGGCAGTACAGCTTCTGCGAGGTTTTCTTCATTCAGAACCTGCTGGAAATCCTCCTTCCATCTTTCTTGATGTCCTGAGGACTGGTGCGCAACTTGATGCTGTCATTCGTTGTAATGGGTGTCTGACTATCTCAATCTTTCTGTCTTTGCCTTGCAAAGATACAAGTTTCCTTGTCTATCTACTGACTCACTTTCTAGAAGTTGGTAGAGTGCCTCTGATGCCTTGTTCTTTGCTATTGCAACTCCTCTTGTGCCTCTTTGTTAGCCAGCCAATATCCCTTCCTGGCCTGGTCTGCCTTTTCACTCTCCCACTTTTCCTGCACTTCTTTTTTTTGATGACTTGCTGGATTTCTGCACTCTGCCACCAGCTTTTCTTATGTACTTTATTTCCATTCCTTGTTCGGCTGCATATCTGTTCTGTAGTCCTTACATATGCTGCTCTGAGGCACTGGCATTCTTCTTCAACTCCACCCATTTCCTCCTCTTCTTGGGGTGCAAGAGCCCTGAGTAATTTCTTGAACTCTTGTGTTTTCTCTCCAGTTAACTTCCAGGTCTTCAGCCTAGTGTCTGTTAAACTTAAAGTCTTCTCTGACTACTGCTTGCAACTGATTGTGACAACCAGTAGTTTATGTTGTGGCTTGACTGCTTTACTGGCCCCTTAGTATACCTCAGTGTCCTTTACTTACTAGGAGGAAGTCTACTTGAGTTGGGTGTTGGCCACTCTTGCATGTGATCTTGTGACTGTCTCTCTTGCTGAACCATGTGTTGGCCACCATTAAGCAATTTGCCAGACAGAAGTCTAGAATAGTCTCTTCTTTATTACTGTGGTCTCACCCATGTGGACCCAGGCAGCAATCATATATCTTGTTCTATCCATCCCAACATGTGCATTCAGGTCACCCATTATCAACACCTGTTGTCCTACTCCATCTAGTAGGTCCTGTAACTGCTGTCTAAATACACTATTACATCACGACCCTACTGTGTGGCATAGGCTGAGATTATAGATATTGCTCTTTCCTTACACTACGGTTTGAGTGCCAGGAGTCTGTTACTAGTTCTGATGACATTCTGATGACAACCCTCACTGTCTTCTAAAGGCTCTCCCTTACCACGATTCCCAAACCATTTCTAGTCTGTCCTCCACCTAAGTGGTAAACCTTGGATACCAAGCTAAGTGGCTTTGCTCCACTGCCCTTCCATTTCATTTCCTGGATGCATAGGATGGCATAGGATGTCCAGCTTCCACGTTACCAATGTCATCCAGTTTCAAGCTGTGTCCTGTCAGTGAACCTACATTGACTATAGCAATTCTTAATTTATTGTTGATTGGTTTTACATCCAGCTTTCACTCAACAGAACTATCCCAGGTAACCCAAGCTGGGACACCAGCCAGTACCTTATTGATGGGTCTGCTTTATGGCAGGTGGGTCTATGTTTTCACATCGAATACAGAATACAGGGAATGACTTATAATTGAACATAAAAAACTGAAGCATTAAAGTACCAAAAACACTTAACATCGTAAAATAATTCATTGAATGGCCATAGTTGGCCACCAGCACACCTTCCCTAACTACATATACCAACTCCGAGATGACACTACAGTGGGGAAAAGGGGAAATTTAAAAAATAATGCTTTCCTGCTCTCCACCAATTTTTCCTACATTCCTCTCTTCACTGCTCACTTTCTCTCTAATACTGTTGCCAAACACTGCCATATGTGGCCTACTATGTGTAAATTGTTATATCTTCTGTGATATATCTTTTGATAGCATTGTTAAAACTGGAGTTTTTTTCTCCCAATTTCTGCCATCTAGGGTCTGCTATGTTTAAATTAAGTTTGCTTGAAAAAACATTGTAAATTTTATACTGATTGTAAGATTTTATTTCTTTTAATTGTAAAATTACCAGTGTACATATTATTTGATGTGGAGCTTTTCTCCCCGGGCCTCCACTGTAAATGGACCTGGTCCAGTCGGACTTTCCCGGTAAACAAATGTAAAATAAAATAAATAAATAAATTTTAAAAAAGGCTTTCTTCTCTTACCTTATGCATCATGGAAGTTCCTGGTTTTTGGCCAACTATGGTCATTCGATGAATTATTTTAAGAAGTTAAGTGTTTTTGGTACTAACAGTTCACTCTTTTACGTTCGATTATAAGTCATTCACTGTATTCTGTATTCAATGTGTGAACATTGACCCATGGCAGGCACATACTAACCAAAAGAAGCACATACACCCTTTCTATCACTGGCATGAGTTCTTGGTGTAGGCTGGAACACGCCAGGTTCTCAATCCACCCATGCTCATTTATTGACATTAATTAACATGACTGAATCACTTAGAGAAAAGTTTTACACCACTGAGTGGCTAGCCCTGAAATGTTGCGTGGTCTGTGATGTCTTATCTTGAGGATACCGAGCACCATAATTGATGCCCAATGCAGTTGGTCTATACAGCTCTTCCCCCTATAGGCACCATCTAGAGTCTGTACTGCTGCCCACAACTTCATTCTTGGGTGAGGTGGGAACATGGAACATGTTTTTGGGAGGTGAGAGGATCTCAACACAGACACAAGGAGAAAGAATATTTGTGTAAAATAGCCAAGGGCAATCATCACAAGTTACCTCACACAGTGGACCTTCTCACACAGGACAAGGGACCTCTACTTCATCCACATCTGTCAACCTTATAACTGACCTTGTGGGTGATCAACTTTTGATTCCTTTCAAACTCCTTTTCTCAGAGGACGTGCTTAGGGTTCTGCAAGAGGCCAAAAAAAAAAAAAAAACTAGAAATTCTTATTATTCAAATGGAAAAGATTTTCAATTTGGTGTCTTTCTCGAAATCTGGAAACATTTTCAGTAGATGTTCCAGTGGTTCCTTTTTACTTGTGTGAGTTACTTAAGAGTGGTTTGGCTTATTCTTCAGTCAAAGTTCACTGTCAACCATTTCTGCCTGTCTGCCATTATCTCCACCTTTGGCTTCCAAATTGGAAGTAAAACGTTGGAAGTAAAACTTTTTCTTAAAGGCGTCCTTCATATTAAGCCTCCCAGGAAATCGGTTCCACCTCCTTGGGATTTGAATTATCTTAGAGAAGCTTACTGTGGCCCCTTTTGAACCTGCAGTCTCAGCTTCCTTAAAAGTTTTGTGCTTGGAAAACAGTTCTTCTGCTAACTTTAACCTCTGCTAGGAGGGTTTCTGAGATTCAAGCTTTGATGGCTTCCCCACCTTTCCTGGTTTTCCACAAGGATAGGTTCTCTTTGCATACCAATCCCTTTTTTATGTCCAAGGTGGTGAATGAGGTATCCCTTAATTAATCTATTCAGTTGCCCACTTTCTTCCCTTTTCCTCAGTCATCCAGTGAAAGGATCTTACACACCTTGGATGTGCACAGACAACTCAGATTTTATCTGGATAAGACTAAGGCTATCCGAAATTCTGATCAGCTATTTGTTTGTTTTCATCCCAGGGCTCTGGGTTTGCCTGCTCTAAACAGACAGTGTCTTCCTGGACTTCTAAGGCAATTTTGTTTTGTCGTGATTTTCATGGTAAGACTCTTAATGCTCCTGTTAAGGCTCACTCCACTAGGTCTGTGGCTTCCCCAGGTGCATTCTTTAAAGGCCTGGACACTAACACCATTTCAGAAGCTGCTGCATGGCCTTCTGTGCATACTTTCACCGAACAAGGCCTGGACACTAACACCATTTCAGAAGCTGCTGCATGGCCTTCTGTGCATACTTTCACCGAACAAGGCCTGGCACTAACACCATTTCAGAGGCTGCTGCATGGCCTTCTGTGCATACTTTCACCGAACAAGGCCTGGACACTAACACCATTTCAGAGGCTGCTGCATGGCCTTCTGTGCATACTTTCACCGAACAAGGCCTGGACACTAACACCATTTCAGAGGCTGCTGCATGGCCTTCTGTGCATACTTTCACCGAACATTACAATCTGGACAGCATTTCCACATCTACGGCAGGGTTTGCTAGAGCCAATCTCCATGGCTTTGTAGAAAGCTCCTGTGCTCCTTCCTCCTCCTACGGTTCTTACTAAGCTTTGGTAATCTCCCATATGGAAAGAACACTGCAACATTGAATAAAAGGATATAGAATAGTTGTGTAAAATCTGACCATAACCATAAATATCCTTCTCTTCGATGTTGCAGTATTCTATCCCTCCCTCCTTCCCCCTTATATCTTTCTTTTCTTTGGATGGTAGATTATTTGTCCTTTGTTCTAGTGTTCCTTCTGGGCCATTTCAGTTCTGAGGATTTTACTTGCGGATGTCCTTTTATGGCTGACGTTACCAGCACATAAGTGCAACATCCCACATACCTGCAGTAGCTTAAAGCTTGTGGGTCAATATGTGTGTACAGCTTTAAAAAGCTTTCTAGGTGCTTGCACAAGTGTATAAATACTGAGCATGTGCGAGCCTGACTGCCATTTTGTAGTAAGCTGTTGAGATATAAGCATGCATGTCTGTGTAATCTGCTGATCAGTTTGTTTTTATTCTGTAATACTGTTATCCATCCTGATGTGTTTCTATGTAATAAAGCATATAAATGAACTACCCCACCTGTTCGTCATCTATACTACAGAGGGGCGATCGACAAAGCTGTTGTATGCTGGCCAGATGTCAGGTTGTTTGGGGGAGGACTTCCCACATGTAAAGAATACTGCAACACAGAAGAGAAGGACATGATGTAAACTCACTACAGGCATTGGCCAGAGGTTAGGATCAAATCTTGTACCCTGTTCATGGGAGGCAAAGGAATTTTCTACTTTTTAATTCTGTAATGACAGTTAACAGTTTCTTTCTGGGTTAGTGACACTTATTACTGAAAATTAATTTACCATCCTTTAGTCTGTGCGGAGTTGAGGGGGTAGGAGGTAGCACATGTCTGTTGTATACAAAAACACACATAAGCACGTGCGCACACACACACACACACACACACACACACACACACACACACACACACACACACACACACACGTGCGTGCGCACACACACATGCACATGCACGCGTACACACACACACACACACACACACACACACTTGGGTATACATACATTTATGCAAAGGCTGGTGTTTAAGCCACTTCTCTGACATTTTCAGGACAGAATCATCACTGGCTGATGTACAGTGTTTCATTTTAATTTTAATCACTTTCCACTAAATTTTTTGAATCTCATCCTGAGATGCAATCTTGCACTTTTATATCAGGTGAATTTGTTTATGTTAGTTCAGAACATCATCTGGCTATGATTCTGATTTTAAGTTATATAACTGTACTGTTACAATATACTGTATGAGAAGGGACTTTATCTGCTGTGAGGGAGTATTCATGTATGGAAGAAACCGTATGTTACAGGATCCCAACCGTATTCAGCCTGAACTTTAGTACTTTGTACTCAGAAATATTCAAATTCCCGCTGGCCTTAACTTAAATCCTGGACAAGTACTGACCTCTGCAGCCATTTAACAGCAAAGGTCATAGAGCAGAGTGTGCTGTTAGACCTCTGTTAAAATTTAGTGATGGCCAATAGACACAGCACTGAATACAGAAATACATTTCAGGTATAAAGGTCTCAGTAAGGTGTGTGCCAAGTTCATGCTGACACAGCTTGTAGGCAGTGTATTAGAAAATAAATAATCTCACACTCTGCCAAACCCTTTAATAATTAGCTTACCATTGTTAATAAGCCACAGCCACCTGCAGCTGGAAGCCACATTCTCAGACACCTGAGGCAGCATTCAGATTGCAGCTTTCTCCTTTATTCTTTGGAGACACATGAAAAGCATGTGTTTCTAAGTTGTGAGCCAGTTTTCTACAATACCAGATCACATACAGATCTTTCTGTAGTGGAACTGTCTAGCATGCATGTACGTCCGTTATTACCGCAGCCAACGTAGCATGGAAGTACTTGCATTACTAAAATAACCAGTGCAGCATTAAAGTACTTCCATTACTACAACCAGGACAGCATGTAAGTACTAGCATTATTGCAACAATCAGTGTAGTATCATAGCTCTCAACTGTCTAGACTTCTGCAGATTGTCCAGATTTTGGCCTCATATTTTTGGTCTGCTCCTCCTAAAATGTTTGCTTTCTGTCAAATCACTGAAGGCTGAAGTCACTAAATAATGGCATATATTTGAGTTTCAGACTTCATATCCTCCAGAATATACATGCTAACACAAATCCTATTACTATATCAACTTTTTTTTAAGTTTATAAGAGCAATATTTAAAATTTGCTCCTATTTTTGGGCCTTTGTCCCCCCCATTATTTTAGGCTTTGTCCAGATTTCTTGCACTAAGTTGAGATTCTGAGGGGTATGTGTATTATACAAGTACTTTCGTAACACACAAGCAATTCATTATGTGGTATCCCTTTTATCCATATACTCAAAACATTTTACTGCAATGAACAAATTGATACAATGAAACAAAAACCATGGTTCCCAACTTGTTTTTCTTTTAAATACACAAGGAAGACAGTAGCATAATTTACATCAACTTCACTCCTGCTACTACACCATTTTGTTCTACAAGTTAATAATTCAGACATGCAAAGATGTATATGGGTTATCTTGCATCCAGTTTCTTTACTACCAGCACCCAATCAGTCTATTTCTTCCAGGGAGATGAGAGCCTGGCATTCCTGGGCTATGCAACAACCCTTATAACTTATTCATTCCTGCTTGAGAATCTTGATCCTAGAAAAAGTTGGGTGGTAGGCATTGAGCTAGCCTGCTGGGGGTGGGGATGGCTTTCCCTCTAATCTTGGAAACAGCTGATCTATGCTCTGGTACTGCAGTCTCCCAAGGGGAAGCATGCCTCTGCATGCAGAGTTCCCCTCGGCTACTTGTGCAAATTCACACATGACAACATGAGCTTGGGAGGCTCAACATCCGCTAGGTAACACCTAAAGCCCTCCCTAGACATCACTCTTTTGGCATGCCACAGCCACTTTCCTCACTCCCAGGGACTGGTGTGTTAGCAGTTGCTGCTCACTCCCATCTTCTCCAGCCATCCCCTACAGCTGCTCAACCCACTATTCAAACTGGGTTCCCCAGCTCCATAGTCAGGGTTTTATGCCACTCTAAGTCACGGAGCTATGCGGGTTATCTTGAGGACCTGTACTTGTTTATTTATGTCCAGAACCTCCAAAGATATACCATAGTGCAGTTCCAAAGATATACCATAGTGCAGTTCCAAAGATATACCATAGTGCAGTTCCAAAGATATACCATAGTGCAGGTTATACCACCTCACAACAGGAATAGCTATAAACACTGTTGCCTCCCGGCTCTAAAAATAAACAGGGTCATGCGCAAGGTGCACACATTAGTAGTACACCCATTAGGTCAGTTGCTAAGAATACTTAGCTTATCTTAAAGCTGTTAAATAAACAGAAGTACGACTTTCAGCTAGCAAAGAAAAACAGTACAAAATTATCAGGATGCTGTTTTGTGTTCCACATATCTTGTGCTCATTTTCATCTTAAGAGAAGGTGTTGAAGGTACTGAAAGAACACTTTACAACTGATGCAGTAATTAAGTATAAACTACTTAAAAAGTACAGTTGTGTACACTTACCATAAATGTAGATGTTCGAGTGTATTCACTGTTGCAGTCATAACATTTGGGTTATCTGCTTGCAGGTAGCTCTCAGTCGGCCTGATTAACAAAGTCTTGGGTCCTGCATCGGTTGCTGTCTCTTCTTCCATGAAGTCAGGTCGTCACGGGTATAAAACATGCAGCCGATGTCATTACATCAGTTTTTCTTGCCCCAGATGTCAGGTGTCCCCCTAATGGGAAGCAATTAAATCTATAATTATACAAGGTTATGCCTCAAACAAAAAAGCAAATACACCAAAAAGCTTTTAAGCATTGAAAAGGAGAGAAGAGGTACAGCCAAACTAAGTCAGGGGGCTGGAGGGAGGGTAACAGGACTGCAACAGTGAATACACTCGAACATCTACATTTATGGTAAGTGTACACAACTGTACTATGTTCTTCATGTTTCACTGTTGCAGTCATTACATTTGGGTAGATTCCCAAAGCTAAGGATGGGAGGAGGAATTTAGATAGCATTAGGATCAGCTATAAGGCCCTGCAAAACTGCAGTGGCAAAGCCAGCTCACAATTTAGAGAAAATTGGCAAATGGTAATGCTTGGTGAAAGTATGTACAGAACTCCAGGTAGCAGCTTCTAGGATGTCCCTGGTAGGTACGCCTCTGAGAAAGGCTGTAGGGGTAGATGCAGCCCTGGTTGAGTGGGATCTGATCCCCTGTATGATAGGTTTTCCATGGTGCTTATAGCATAAGTGAATGCAATGGCCTATCCATTTGGAGATAGTTCGATTTGAAATAGCCTTCCCCTCTGTCCCTGCAGCAAATGCCACCAGCAGTTGTTCGGATTTCCTTTGAGGTTTAGACCTGTCCAAGTAGAATCTAAGTTGTCTGTGCACATGTAAGGAGTGCAGTATCTGGTAGGCAAATGAACTGACTGATTAAAAGCCAGACTGGATACCACCTTTGGCATGAAAGAGGGATTGGTCCTGGGGGACACCCTGTCCGCATGAAAGATGATGAAAGGCTCCACTGCCATAAGGACCTGTAATTCAGATACCTTTCTTGCTGAAGTGATGGCTAAAAGGGAAGCTGTTTTCCAAGAAAGGAATTTTAAATCTGCAGTAGCAGCTGGCTCGAAAGGAGGAAGGGTGAGTTTCTCCAATACAAAGTTAAGGTCCCAGGCTGGAGGTGTAGCTCTCCTGGGTGGTCTTAAATTTTTTGGCCCCTCTGAAGAACTGCTAGAGCAGTGGAAGAGAGAAGAGGGGAGGTTCTGTGTTATAATGAGTTGAAATGGCTGAGGCGTGAATTTTTATTGAGGAAAAAGACAGGCCCTTGTGAAGCATCTCAGTTAAGTATTGTAAAATCTGAGGTTAATTGGGCACTGTTGTGCTCATCCCTTGAGATTGGTTCCAGGCACAGAATCTTATCCATTTTTCAGCATAAGATTTTCTAGTACTAGGCCTCCTTGCCTCTAAAATGACATCCATCACTGATTTACTGAGGGGTGGTAAAGGAGAGCTTAGGTAATTACACAGGCTGCTAGGTTCAGTGTTTGAAGCTGAGGGTGCAGAATCTGGTTCTCCTGCTGAGACAGCAGGGTAGGAGTCTGAGGCAGGTGCCATGGGGCCAATAATGACATCCTGCACAGGAGGGGGTACCAGTGTTGGCGTGGCCAGGCTGGTGCAATCAAAATCATCCTTGGTTTGTCTTGTTTGATCTTTAGTAGTACTTTGGAGAGCAGAGGCAGAGGAGGAAAGGCATAAACTGAAGGACAGGGCATCCACTTTCCAAGTTTGTCTGTGGGGAGTCCTTGCACAAAATATTTCCAATTGATAGCTCTGGGGGGAGGCAAACAGATCTATATCTGGGCTCCCCATTTGCTTGTCAACATGTTGAAAATCCTTGGTTCCAGTTTCCACTCGTGTGGGTCCATGAGGTTTCTGCTTAGTCCATCTGCCAGTGTATTTAGTTTTCCTGGCAGGAATTGAGCTTGTAGATGTACTTGGTAGCTCAAGGCTGTGTTCCACAATGCCATGGCTAGTCTGCAGAGCTTGTTTATGTACCACATAACAGTGGTGTTGTCCGTCTTTCCCATTAATTGTCCTGGAAGAATGTGGTCCTTGAAGGCTGTCAGAGCATTCTGTGCAGCTAACATTTCTTTATGACTGATGTGAAGGTGCATTTGAATTGGGTTCCATTTGCCCTGAATGCACTTCCCTGCCAGGTGCGCCCCCCCATGCATAGTATAATGCGTCTGTTGTTAGGTTGTTAGGGTTTGGGCGGCAGGGGGTAGTGTGAATGGTAGTCCCTTGTTTTGGTATCGGGTCTCTGCCCACCAAAGGAACTCTAGGCGTAGACAAGGAATGATAGGAATCATTGCTTCTAGATCCTGAAAATGTTGACACCATAGGCTTTTTGGATACCATTGTAGTTTCCTCATATGCAGTCTTGCATATGGAATTAGAAGAATGCAGGAGGCCATGAATCCCAAGGCTTGTAGTATTTGCCTTGCAGATAGCAAGGTTTTTGTGACCACTTGTTTGAAGTAAGTTGTCAAGTGAATTTGTTTCTCTAGCGTGAGGAAAGCCATCTGGGAAGTTGTATTCAAGCTTGCTCCCATGAATATAATTTGTTGACAGGGTACCAGGTGTGATTTATTTTCGTTTATGGTGTACCCCAGACAAGTCAGCACCCTCTGTACAAAAGCCAAATGATTCAAAAGTATGTCCTGGTTTTCTGCCTGAATTAGACAATCGTCCAGGTATTGGTATATTTGAATATTTCTTTGCCTGCAAAATGCAATGACTGGAGCTACACACTTTGTGAGTACCCTGGGTGCAGTAGATAAACCAAAGGCAGTGCAGAGAACTGATAGTGCGTGTAGCCTGCTTTGAAGTTTAGGTATCTTCTGCAAGATTCCCTGATTGGGATGTGCAGGTATGCTTCCTTTAAATTTAGTGTTGCCAAATAGGCATCTTTGCTTAGCATAGGAAGCAACTGGTGAAGAGTCAGCATCTTGAATTTTGGAATAACCAAAAAGATGTTTAGAGTAGGCAGGTCCAGGATAGGACACCATGAATTGTCTTTTCTGGGTACCAGGAAAAATCTCGAGTAGAAACCTTGTCCCTTTCTCTCTTCTGGTACCAATTGAATAGCCCCTACGCTTAAGAGAGAGTACTTGCTTTTGGGGCTCTGCCCACTGCTTTGGAGGTAGATCCAGCCAACCGCTTGGAGTTGGTGATGTGTGGAAGTGAAATCTGTATCCTTGGGACAATATAATTAAAACCCATTTGTCCTGGGTAAGGAGTCCCCAGTTCTTTGCATGAAGTGCAATCTTTCCCCCCAAAGGGGCAGTCAGTTGAGAAGTGCTTGGAAGTTTTAAAAAGAAGTCATTGAGACAGTTTACAACAGGAGGGAGTTTTATTACTCCCAAATTTGGAAGTGGAGGCCCCACACTGCTTAGTCCTGTGCGTCCCCTGGGACTGAAGCCTGGGGGCTCTGCTGGATCTGGGTTTGGACTGAGAAGGTCTGGAAGAGGCAGGAAAGGACTTTGAAGGCCAATGCCTACTAAACATTGGAGGTTGTACTTGTAAAAAGTCTTTAACAGTTTGCATAGATTTAGCTTTTTCCTCCATCTTTTTAAGAACTTCTTCTGTCTTGTTGCCAAACAGGTGGCCCTGATTTAAGGGAGCATCCAGTAATTTCGTTTTAACATGATCTGGCAAGGATTGCTCCTTAAGCCAAGCATGCCTTCTAAGTACACACCCAGTTACCGCAGCCCTGCAAGATGCCTCTAGTGAATCAAAACCACATTGCAATGTATGTTTACCAACATGTTCAGCAGAATGCATAAAATCCTGTAAATCTTTATTTTCAGCACAATCAGGAGTCAACATAATTTTCTGTTTAAAGCAATCTAATAATATGCTGCTGATACTTTAACATATGAAACTGGCAATTCAAGGCCCTACTGGCCAAAGTTGCAGAAGTGTATACCTTCTTACCCTATCTATCCAGTGCCCTGGAGTCTCTATCAGAGGGGGTAGGATTTTTGGCAGTAGTAGCTTTAATGCCCTTGTGTCCCTGTGAAATGGTTTCGGGATCCGCAATAGGATTTTTGAAAAGGAACTTTTGAGAGTCAGGCATCCTGTAATATCTATCAGGTTTTCTGGTAGCAGAAGGTAAGGAGTCAGGGGCCATGCTAAATTTCGAAAAGGCATCAACAACAATGTCCAGTACAGGAGGTATAGCTAAAGGCCTGTGCTGGGGCAGGAGTAAGAAATCTCTAAGCCTCTTTTTAGAATCAGAGAAATCCTGACTTTCCCAATGAAAAAGCTCCCTGAGAGTATGCAAGGTTTCACCAAAAGAGAAATCCTCTGGGGGTGGGGTGGGGGCAGAGGGAATAGAGTCCTCAGCATCAGAATCCTCATAGGTAGATAAGTGTAAATCCTGGTCATCAGAGGAAACAGAAATTTCAGAATCCTGGTCAGAAGTATCATAAGCAAACTCAGTCCTAGGTCTCTTAGAGGGGGAAGGTTGGCTTCCCCTGATAAAAAGTAATAAGGTCTTCAGTCATTCTTATCATTTTCTCTTTAGGCATAGAGGGCTGACCATGCAGTCTGGGCGTCAGTTTTCTAGGCATGGTTCGAGTTTTAGGCCTTGAAGAAGAAGATGGCGCCAGTTTAATATGCAAGTCAGTAGGTCTGAAAACAACCTCAGAAGCTGGTGCCTACACAGCGGCTCTGGACCCATCTAAGGTAGAGACATCCGTAGGTTCCACAGTTGAAGCATCTTGCGGCATACTGGACTCCGAATGGGTCTCAGTAGAGGCCTGCGAATCTGAAGTAGCGGGTATCAGGGGCTGTGAAAGTGCCTCACTGAGTACCAGTGAACTGGGTGGACTGTCTCTGTTTTATCTTTGCGTTTCTTCGGAATGTCGGTAGTCGGATGGCTTACCGAAGACATATCAGGATAATTGAACCGAGCACCAAAAAATTTAGAAGCGCAAATATACCGATGATGGATAGTTCATGGTTTAAATAAGGCACAAAACTGACAGCGAGGTACATCGTGGTCAAGGCCTAGGCAAGGAATACAGTACGAATTAAAATCTTTATGAAGTATTTGCTTTCCACAAGAAATGCAATTATTTACTTTTACTAACATCGGTTTAGAGCAAGAAGAAGTTTCCCCAACAGGGTACTTAGCTTTTAGTTGAAGACTTCAGTTCTGAAACTCGAAAACGAAAATTTCAGGAGTCGGCCGACCGGCACTTGCGAACTGCTTCTGCTTCGGGCACCGCACAGCAAGAAAGACTGGTGTAATGACGTCGGCTGCATGTTTTATACCCCTGACGACCTGACGTCATGGAAGAAGAGACAGCAACCGACGCAGGACCCAAGACTTTGTTAATCATGTTGACTGAGGGCTACCTGCAAGCAGATAACCCAAATGTAATAACTGCAACAGTGAAACACAAAGAACATCAGGTGTAGAACTACATATCGGTCAGTGATACACTGGGATAATGTTAAACACTTCCACTCAGTAAGCAGTTCAGAGCTGTTCTGTATGGTATTAGATACAATTGGGCAGTGGTGCATTCTGCTGTAGTAATGCATGTAGTTTGCAAAGTAGTTTGTTTCTGTTACAGTGTTCTGCCTTGTGCTAGGGCCAAAGAGGTTACTGGCCACTGTAACATAAGAAGATGTCTAGACACAGGGGTCAAATAATAAAAAAAAGGTGGATTGCATTATTTATTTTATTACTTTATAACTTCTAGATTATCAAAGCCCTATCCCACAAACCTTTTTAGCTGCAAATTCATTGAATCAGCACTAAGTTTGTATGATGGCAGCAGGCTTCTAAGGAAAAAAAAATACATTTCTCATATTTAACAGGTATATGATACAGTATCAATTCTTAGAAACCTAAAAGCAAATATGTTCCTTTTCACTTTTTATTTCCCATCTCACAATCCAGTTGTACAGTGATTTCATGTTTACCTACAAAGTCAATGACCCACGTCTGATAATAGAATCTAAAAGTGGAGAGATAGATTAGTGAAAACCTGATGTGCCCTATGAATATGCATATTAGCTCATTAATATGCCATCTTCGTGGCCTACTTAAAGGTTCTGCATTATTTTGGGACAAGGGAATGACTCTGGACCACAATAATGAGTCTTTGGAAACAAATAAATGAAAAAATGTGATATCTGTCTCTTCTTGTTGTTTCCATGTCATAGTGTGAATACTTTTTTATCCTGGAATTTAGGCATACTGTATCGGCATGTACAATTAAAAAGGGATGAGGACTTGAGTGTTAGAACTGCACTGGAACACAATAATTAGAAATGGGCCAAATCAATAAAAGGATAACAGACATGCATACAAATACAGTCCACTGAGGCAAAAAGGCAGGTTAGTCCATCATTTTACCAGTGTGGTACAGCTCAGTCCCTACTGTTTTATTTTTATTTATGTCCATTACCTGACTAATATACATCTCAATGACATCTGAATGAAAACCAAAAAGGCTAGCAATGCTCAAACCAAAACGAACAGGATGACACTAGCTATAGATTCAACGACTCTATGACAAAAAGACAAATTCTATGATAGGAAACACGTAATGCCCTAGTGTGCCCTAGTGGAAGGGCTCTGGGCCTGTACCCCCCTCCCCCAAGTTTAAATTGACTTTGGACTCTCCTGCACATTTCCACGGCTCTGCTGCTTGAGATGAACATTTTTGTTAGCCTGGTACAGACTAGCTGCACTACTCTGGCCATGACCCATACATATTCTGCCCATTTCACCAACCAGAAGGCTACTTATTAGTCCCATTATCAATGTGCCCTTGAAAATGCAAAGCAGACTCAAGAAGGCAATTATTTTTTCTATGCAGAAATCCTTTGTAGAGAGACGAGAAAAACATCAGTAATTCCCTTAGTAAATCATTAAGTGCCCCCTGTGTAATGCCTGCAACACCCCCCTCCCTCCCCCACCCCAGGTCACACCCCTATAATATGTTACAGAGCAGAGCTTTCTATAGTAATTGTTCTCCTTCTTTCAAGTCATGCAACAGTAATGCATTAGCAGTGGGCAGTGTCACCTATGACTCAAAGAGAAGGCATAACCCAGTCTAAGTAGACCAAAGGAAGTCTTCAAAACTTTGGCTAATTTCAGTTGTTACAATGTGTTAGTCTTTACTTCAACAGACAGTGTCAGCCTTAGGGGCAGTTACTTGTATGTAGTATTGACTCAGTAGGTGTTTCTAGCCTTTGCCTTCCAGACCACCAGGTAGCCCTGGCCCACTGTACAGACAAGTTCCTTGCATGAAGATGCATCAGTAATACAAAGTACAAAATGCATTTCTAATGACCAAGTTGTTTATTGTTTTCATCAGGTACCATTTCATCAAAATCCAATGACATGAGCAGACTTCAGTAAAAGTACAGATGTGTACACTTACCATAAATGTAGATGTTCGAGTGTATTCACTGTTGCAGTCATTACATTTAGGTAATCTGCTGGCAGGTTGCCCTCAGTCAGCCTGATTAACAAAATCTTGGGTCGTGCATCGGTTGCTGTCCCTTCTTCCATGACGCCAGGTCGTCAGGGGTATAAAACATGCAGCCAACGTCATTACATCAGTTTTTCTTGCCCCAGATGTCAGGTGCCCCCTAATGGGGAGCAAATAAACACAAAAACACAAAAGTATACCTCCAACCAAAAGCAAAAACACCAAAAAGGCTTTTAAGCATAGTAAAGGAAAGTAGAAGTATAGCCAGAAAAAAAAAACTAGGGGGTTGGATGGTGGGTAACCAGGACTGCAACAGTAACTACACTCCAACATCTACATTTATGATAAGTGTACACAACTGTACTATGTTCTTTGTGTTTCACTGCTGCAGTCATTACATTTGGGTAGATTCCCAAAGCTATGGTTGGGAGGAGGAATTTATACAGCATTAGGGCCAGCTATAAGGCCATGCAGGACAGCAGTGGCAAAGCCAGCTCTGGATTTAGAGAAAATTGGTAAATGATAATGCTTGGTGAAAGTATGTACATAACTCCAGGTAGCAGCTTCTAGGATATCCCTGGTAGGAACACCTCTGAGAAAGGCTGCAGAAGTAGATACAGCCCTGGCGGAGTGAGATCTGATCCCCTGGGGGATAGGTTTGCCATGGTGCTTATAGCAGAAATGAATGCAATGGCTTATCCATTTAGAAATGGTTTGTTTTGACATAGCCTTCCCCAATGCCCCTGCAGCAAATGCTACCAGCAATTGTTCAGATTTCCTTTGAGATTTAGTCCTGCCCAAGTAGAATCTAAGTTGTATGTGTACATCCAAGGAATGCAGAATCCATTCCCCTTTGTTCTGTGGATTGGGAAAGAAAGTTGGCAAATGAATGGACTGATTAAGAGCCACGCTGGAAACCACCTTGGGCATAAAGGATGGATTGGTCCTGAGAGATACCCTGTCCGCATGAAAGATGATGAAAGGCTCCACTGCCATAAGGGCCTGTAATTCAGATATCCTTCTAGCTGAAGTGATTGCTAAAAGGAAGGCTGTTTTCCAAGAATTAAATTTTAAGTCTGCAGTAGCAGCTGGCTCGAAAGGAGAAAGAGTTAGTTTCTCCAAAACAAAGTTAAAATCCTGGGCAGGGGTAGGAGCTCTCCTGGGTGGTCTCAAGATTTTTGCCCCTCTGAGATATTGCTTGAGCAGAGGATGAGAGAAGAGGGGTGGTTCTTTGTTATAGTGAGCTGAAATAGCTGAGGCATGGATTTTAATGGAGGAAAAAGACAGGCCCTTGTGAAGCATCTCAGTTAAATATTGCAAAATCTGAGGTAAATTGGGCATTGCTGTGCTCATCCCTAAAGACTGGTTCCAGGCACAGAATCTTTTCCATTTGTCAGCATAAGATTTTCTAGTACTAGGTATGCTTGCTTCCAAGATGACATCCATCACAGGTTTACTGGGGGATGATAAGGATGAATTTAAGTGATCAACCAGGCTGCAAGGTTCAATGTTGGAAGCTGAGGGTGCAGAATTTGGTTCTTCTGCTGAGACAGCAGGAAAGGGGACTGAGGCAGGTACCATGGAGATATTTGCAACACACTGCGCAGAAGGGGGTACCAGTGTTGGCGTGGCCAGTCTGGAGCAATTAAAATCATCCTTGGTTTGTCCTGTTTGACTTTTAGTAGAACTTTGGAGAGCAGAGGTAGAGGGGGAAAGGTGCAGATTTATAGGTTTTTCCAGCTGAAAGACAGAGCATCCACTTTCCAGGCTTGTTTGTGGGGAGTCCTTGTGCAAAACTTGTCCAACTGGTAGTTCTGGGGGGAGGCAAATAGATCTATGTCTTTGCTCCCCCATTCACTTGTCAACATGTTGAAAATTCGTGGTTCCAGTTTCCACTCGTGTGGGTCCATGAAGATTCTGCTTTGTCCGTCTGCCAGTGTATTCAATTTTCCTGGCAGGAATTGAGCTTGTAGGTGCACTTGGTAGCTCAAGGCTGTGTTTCACAATGACATGGCTAGTCTGCAGAGGGGGTAAGAATGTGTACCCCACTACTTGTTTATGTACCACATAACCGTGGTGTTGTCTGCCTTTACAATTAGTTGTCCTGAAAGAATGTAGTCCTTGACGGCTGTCAAAGCATTCTGTACAGCTAACATTTATTTTCGATTGATATGTAGGTGCATTTGACTTGGGTTCCATTTGCCCTGAATGCACTTCCCTGCCAGATGAGCCACTCATGCATAGTCTGATGCATCTGTAGTTAGGATTTGGGCAGCAGGGGGTAGTGTGAATGATAGCCCCTTGTTTTGGTGGCAGGCTTCTGCCCACCATAGGAACTCCAGGCATAGGCAAGGTATGATAGGAATCATTGTTTCCAGGCTGTGACAATGTTGACTCCATAGGCGTTTTAGATACCACTGTAGTTTACTTATATGCAGTCTTGCATATGGAATTAGAAGAATGCAGGAGGTCACGAACCCCAACGCTTGCAGTATTTGTCTTGCAGACAGCAGGGTTTTTGTGGCCACTTGTTTGAAGTAAGTTACCAAATTAATTTGTTTCTCTGGCGTGAGAAAAGCCATCTGGGCAGTTGTATTCAAGCTTGCACCCAGGAATATAATCTGTTGACAGGGTACCAGTTGTGATTTCTTTTTGTTTATGGTGTACCCCAGACAAGTTAGAACCCTTTTTACAAACACCAGATGATGTAAAAGTATGCCCTGGTATTCTGCCTGAATTAGACAATCGTCCAGGTATGGATATATTTGAATATTTCTTTGCCTGCAAAATGCAATCACTGGAGCTAGGCACTTTGTGAATACCCTGGGTGCAGTAGACAAGCCAAAGGGTAGTGCAGAGAACTGATAATGCAAGTAGCCTGCTTTGAAACGTAGGTATCTTCTGCAAGATTCCCTGATTGGGATGTGCAGGTATGCTTCTTTTAAATCTAGAGTTGCCAACCAGGCATCTTTGCCTAGCATAGGAAGTAACTGGTGAAGAGTTAGCATCTTGAATTTTGGAATCTCCAGAAAGGTGTTTAGAGTAGACAGGTCCAGGACTGGACGCCATGATTTGTCTTTTCTGGGTACCAGAAAAAGTGTGGAATAGAAACCTTGTCCCTTTTCCTCTTCTGGTACCAGTTGAACAGCCCCCATGCTTAAGAGGGAAAGTACTTATTTTTCAGCCTCTGCCCACTGATTTGGGGGCAGGTCTGGCCACCCGTTTGGTGTTGGCAACGTGTGGAAATGAAATCTGTATTCCTGGGACACTATATTTAGAACCCATTTGTCCTGGGTTATGAGTTCCCAGTTCTTTGCATGAAGAGCAATCTTTACCACCAAAGGGGCGGTTAAAAGATAAGTGCTTGGAAATTTTAAAAGGAAGTCATTGAGACTGTTTACCATAAGAGGGAGTCTTGTTATTTCCAGATTTGGAAGTGGAGGCCCCTCCACTGCTTAGTTCTAATAGTGCCCTGGGATTGAAACCTGGGGTTTTTGCTGTGTCTGGGTTTGGCTTGAGAGGATCTGGAAGGAGCTGGAAAGGACCAATTCTTAGTAGGCCAGTGCCTACTAAATCTTGGAGGTTGCACTTGTAAAAAACTTTAACAGTTTGCATAGATTTAGCTTTATTTTCCATCTTTTTAAGAACTTCTTCAGCCTTACTGCCAAAACAGGCAGTCCTGATTTAAAGCAGCATCCAACAATTTAGCTTTAACATGATCAGGCAAAGATTGCTCCTTAAGCCAAGCATGCCTTCTAAGCACAGACCCAGTAACAGCAGCCCTGCAAGAGGCCTCTGAAGAATCAAAACCACATTGTAAAGTATGTTTTCCAACTTGTTCAGCAGAATGCATTCATCATCATCATCTTTCGGCTTTTCCGGTTAGGGGTCGCCACAGCGGATCATCTCTTTCCATTTCTTTCTATCCTCTGCATCTTGCTCTGTCACACCAACCACCTGCATGTCCTCTCTCACCACATCCATAAACCTTATCTTAGGCCTTCCTCTTTTCCTATTACCTGGCAGCTCCATCCTTAGCATCTTTTTCCCAATATACCCATTATCCGTCCTCAGCACATGTCCAAACCAACGCAATCTCGTCTCTCTTGCTTTGTCTCCAAACTGTCCAACATGAGCTGACCCTCTAATATACTGATTCCTAATCCTATCCATCCTAGTCACACCGAGTGCAAATCTTAACATCTTTAACTCTGCCACATCCAGCTCTGACTCCTGCCTTTTTGTCAGTGCCACTGTCTCCAACCCATATAACATAGCTGGTCTCACTACTGTCTTGCAGACCTTCCCTTTCACTCTTACTGGTACCCATCTGTCACACATCACTCCTGACACTCTTCTCCACCCTGCCTGTACTCTCTTCTTCACCTCTCTTCCACATTCACCATTACTCTGAACTGTTGATTCCAAGTACTTAAACTTGTCCACCTTTACCAACTCTACTCCCTGCATCCTCACCATTCCTCTACCCTCCCTCTCATTTACACACATATATTCTGTCTTAGCCCTGCTGACCTTCATTCCTCTGCTCTCTAGAGCATATCTCCACCTCTCCAGAGTCTCCTCAACCTGATTCCTACTCTCACTACAAATCACAATGTCATCTGCAAACATCATAGTCCACGGGGTCTACTGCCTGATCTCATCTGTCAACCTGTCCATCACCACTGCAAATAAGAAAGGACTCAGAGCTGATCCTTGATGTAATCCCACCTCCACCTTAAACGGATATGTCACTCCCACTGCAGTCCTCACCACGGTCACACTACCCTCGTACATATCCTGTACCACTCTTACATACTTCTCTGCCATTCCCGACTTCCTCATACAATACCACAACTCTTCTCTAGGCACCCTGTCATAAGCTTTCTCCAAGTCTACAAAGACACAATGCAACTCCTTCTGACCTTCTCTGTATTTCTCCAATAACACTCTCAGAGCAAACATCGCATCTGTAGTGCTCTTTCCTGGCATGAAACCATACTGCTGATCACTAATCATCACCTCCCTTCTTAACCTAGCTTCTACTACTCTCTCCAATAACTTCAAGCTGTGACTGATCAATTTTATCTCTCTGTAGTTACTGCAGCTCTGCACATCACCCTTATTCTTAAAGATAGGTACCAAAACACTTTTTCTCCACTCCTCAGGCATCCTCTGACTTTCCAAAATTTCATTAAACAATCTAGTTAAAAATTCCACTGCCACTTCTGCTAAGCACCTCCATGCTTCCATTGGGATGTCATCTGGGCCAACAGCCTTTCCATTCTTCATCCTCTTCATAGCTGTCCTTACTTCCTCCTTGCTAATCTGTTTCACTTCCTGATTCACTATCCCACATCATGCAACCTTCTCTCTCTCTCATTCTCTTCATTCATCAGCCTCTCAAAATACTCTTTCCATCTACTCAACACACTCTCCTCTCTTGTGAGTACCTTTCCCTCACTATCCTTTATCACCCTTACTTGCTGCACATCTTTCCCAGCTCTGCCCTCTGTCTAGCCAATCGGTACAGGTCCTTTTCTCCCTCTTTAGTGTCCAAACTCTCATACTCTCCATATGCCTTATCCTTAGCTTTCGCCACCTCTCTCTTTGCCATGCGCCTCATCTCCTTATACTCATGTCTACTTTCTTCATCTCTTTGACAATCCCACTTCTTCTTCGCCAGCCTCTTCCTCTGTATACTCTCCTACACTTTCTCATTCCACAACCAGGTCTCCTTGTCCTCCTTCCTCTGTCCAGATGTCACACCAAGCACCTTTCTAGCAGTCTCCCTTACTAGTTCTGCTGTAGTTACCCAGCTATTCAGTAACTCTCCACTGCCTCCCAGTGCCTGTCTTAACTCTTCCCTAAACTCCACTTCACAATCACCCTTTTTTAACTTCCACCATTTAATCCTTGGCACTGCTTTCACACTCCTCCTCCTCTTCTTGATCACCAACATCATCCTACAGACCACCATTCTATGCTGCTTAAATACACTTTCCCCGCCACCAATTTACAATCTCCAATGTCCTTCAGACTGGCCCTCCTACATAGGATATAATCCACCTGTGTGCATCTTCCTCAACTCTTGTACCTCACCCTATGCTCCTCCCTCTTCTTAAAATACATATTCACCACAGCCATGTCCATCCTTTTCGCAAAATCTACAATCATCTGACCTTCTGCATTCCTCTCCTTAACACCATACCTACCCATCACTTCCTCATCCCCTCTGTTCACTTCACCAACATGCCCATTAAAGTCCGCTCCAATCACTAGTCTCTCACCCTTGAGTACACTCACCACAACTTCATCCAACTCACTCCAAAATTTCTCTTTCTCATCCATCACACCCAACTTGTGGAGCATATGCACTAACAACATTCATCATTACACCATCAATTTCGAGCTTCATAAACATCACTCTGTCAGACACTCTCTTCACGTCTAAAACACTCTTGGCATATTGTTCCTTTAGTATAACCCCTACCCCATTTCTCCTGCCATAAACACCATGATAGAACAATTTGAACCCGTTTCCTAAACACCTGGCCTTACTTCCCTTCCATCTGGTCTCTTGCACGCACAATATATCAACCTTCCTTCTCTCCATCATATCAGCTAGCTCTCTTCCTATACCAGTCATACTGCCAACATTCAAAGTTCCTACCCTCACTGCTACACTCCTAACCTTCCTCCTCTCTTCCTGCCTTCGGGCATGCCTTCGCCCTCCTCTTTTCCTTCGGCCAACAGTAGCCCAATTTCCGCCAGCACCCTGTTGGCTAACAACACTGGTGGCGGTCGTTGTTAACCCGGGCCTCTTTATTTTTCACACAGTCAGGAATCAAAATCATTTTCTGTTTAAGCAGTCCAATAATATGCTGTTGATATTTTAATATATGAAATTGACAGTTTAAAGCTCTGATTGCCAAGGTTGCAGAAGTATAAACCTTTTTACCCCATCTATCCAGCGCCCTGGAGTCTCTATCAGAAGGGGTAGGATTTTTAGCAGTAGATGCCTTAATGCCCTTAGGCCCCTGAGAAATGGTTTCTGGATCTGCTACAGGATGTTTGAAAAGGAACTTGTGGGACTCAGGAACCCTGTAGTATCTATCAGGTTTACTAGGAGCTGGAGGCAGGGAATCAGGGGCCAAACTGGATTCTGAGAACACATCATCCACAATGTCTAGTACAGGAGGTATAACCAAAGGCCTATGCTGAGGTAGAAAAAGGAAATCCCTAAGCCTCTTTTTTGAGTCAGAAAATTCTTGGCTTTCCCAGTGGAAATGTTCCCTTAAGGTATGTAAGGTTTCCCCAAAAGAAAAATCCTCAGGAGGAGAAGCAGAGAGAATGGAATCCTCTGCATCAGAATCTTCATAAGTAGGTATGGACAAATCCAAATTAGAAGAGTCAGAAGAAACAGAATCCTGATCAGAAGATTCATAATCAAGCTCAGGCCTAGGCCTCTTACAGGGGGGAAGGCTGACTACCCCTGATTAGAGTTATTAGATCTTCATCCATTTTTATCATTTGTTTTTTAGGCATAGGGGCCTGAACATGTGGCCTGGGCATCGTTTTTTTAGACATGGATCGAGATTTAGGCCTTAGTAATGAAGGCGGTGTCGATTTAATATGCAAGTCTGTAGGCCTGAATACACCCTCAGAAGCCGGTGCCTGCACAGCTGCTCCGGACCCATCCAAGGTACAGACATCCGTGGGTTCCATAGGTGAAGTATCTCACGGCATACCGGACTCTGAATGGGTCTCAGTAGAGGCCTGCGAATTAGAAGTAGCAGGTATCAGGGGCTGCAAAGCTCCTCACTGAGTACCAGCGAACTGGCGACGGGCTTAGGAGAAGCGTCGTCGGCAGTTTTGGACCTCAGCGGCCTGTCTCTGTCTTTATCTTTGCATTTTTTTGGAATGCCGGTAGTCGGATGGCTAACCGATGACATTTCTGGATAATTAAACCAAGAACCAAAATATTTAGAGGCAAAAATGTACCGATGACAGATAGTGCGCTGATTAAATAAAGCACAAAACCGACAGCAAGGTATGACGTGGTCAGGGCCTAGGCAAGGAATACAGTACGAATGAAAATTTTATGAGGTATTTGCTTTCCACAAGTAATGCAGTTATTAACTTTTACTGACATCGATAAGGAGCAAGAAAAAGTTTCCCCAACGGGGTACTTAGCTTTAAGTTGAAGACTTCGGATCTGAAACTCGAAAACAACAATTTCAGGAGTCGGCCGACCGGCACTTGCGAACTGCTTCTGCTTTGGGCACCGCACGGCAAGAAAGACTGATGTAATGACACTGGCTGCATTTTTTGCACCCTTGACGACCTGACATCATGGAAGAAGGGACAGCAACCGACACAGGACCCAAGACTTTGTTAATCAGGCAGAATGAGGGCAACCTGCCAGCAGATTAACCAAATGTAATGACTGCAACAGTGAAACACGAAGAACATCAGGCTAGAAAATAAGAAATGTATAACCTACCTGAGGTTGTGTGACTTTGGCGTGGGTTATATTAAGTAAGATGGGGCAGGTGCAGAAGACCCCTGTGTAAAATAACTTACTTTTGAGCTTGTTCACTGAACTCCTTGAGACATATTCAGCCTTGCTGAAAGAAGACTCAGTGAAGTCATTTTTTTCTACAAAAAGCACATATATCAATCAAGAAACCCTTGTTCATTTTGACAAAGAAAGTAATGAACCAGTTTTCTTTTAAACTGGAAAGCATCTTTAACTCTATTTTACTGTAGGCCCCCCATGGGGGGGATGACGAGTGATGGTCCCCCCACTGCCAACCAATATGTGAGCATGTGATGGTCCCACAACTGCCACCCAATACGTGATGAGCCCTCTCTGGGCCAGTAATCACAGAGCCTGAATCTTTACCACTGACACTGGAGAGGGACGTGTACTTGGAATACAAATGGATACACTCAGTATTTCCAGATGCAGACCTCTCTGCATCAAGCACAATTTCCCTTAAGAGCACACAGGGAACACAGTCAGCCCAGGGTCTGGATTTCTCTACATCTGTCTCCCTCCAGGTCCCCAGTATGTCTCCCCACTGGTACAGCTGTAGGGTTATGTCCTCAGCCAACTGTCCAAGCCAAGTCCTCCACCATCTCTGTAAACCCAATACTTCATGTCCCTGCCCTAAGTGGCTGACACACACACACACACACACACACACACACACACACACACACACACACACACACACTGAGAGATTCACACACTCAGCTGGGAAAGGCTGGCACAGATTTACCTGCCATGCCGCCTTCTGCCCAGAGTATAAGGTAGTTATCATTGCCACCAGACACTCTACAATCAGCTACTCTAAGGCCCTTAACAAAAGGTGTCTAATTATACCAAGTAATATTAATACTAATACAAATGGCAGTAGTTGACCAAGATGGCCAGGCATTCTGGAGTGGCCCACACAGTGTCACCAAATAAACATAAGCACTCTCAAAGATTAAAAACTTTCTACAAGGACCAGCCACAATAAAAGTTTTAAATATATTTAATAATAAATAATAGTAGAGCATGAAAATACTGAATATATATGCACAGTAAACAACAGAGTTCAAATAACAGGAAATATTGAAAACAACACTGATGGGCAGATTCAAATAAATAAAGAAAATCAATATCTAAACTAAGCTTGATTATATTCCTGACTAAATCCAGGAGAATTTCTACTTGCTAATAACATACTTGATAGAGCAGGGCACAATGAAATACGTGAGTAGTCTTTCTAGTCAGGTTCCCCAAAATAGAGTACTCCTTCCTCAGAAATTCTTCCCTGTAAAATATAATATCCCAGATGGCTTGCAGAATGACCTCAACTGGTCACCTGACTCTAGGTTCTCGCAGTAATCCCCTATGAAGCTGAAACAGGAATCTAGCATAGACAGTTATAATACATATCTTAAATGTTTATGGTAGTGCCTGGGGCTTCCCTTATTTTTACTGAGCTAATGAACAAAGGCTTCTTCCAGATCCACCATCTCCAGTCCTATTCAGCACTGTAGGGTGTCATCTTAATGGTTTAATAGTTCATTTACATTTCCCTTATTTTTCTTAAAGTAAACAAGCTGGTTAACCTTTGCTGTCCCAGTGTCCTCTATATAAACATATACATCCAATTCATTACAATAATACATATACATTTATTTCCATTCCAGCAAGATGCACTGTTGATACTTTTTAACACAAGCAAACCTCACAATACATTTTTAGCACAAGCATCTGTACAAATCAGTTTGAGATACAAATGGCATATAATGATTTACAAAATTCCAGCTAGCTGTGTTGGCACAAGTCATACATCCACTGCTCTACGTCTCCTAGCATGGCTCGCAGTACCTCCAATCATCACAAGGTGATTCACAATTGGAAATAGTTGAGCTGTTGTCACCATCTCCCACTGGCTATGAAGTAATCATGCAGAAGATGTATCTATGTAAATATTCTGGTGACCTAGCTAGATTCCTGGATTCCAACAAATAAGACTCTCTGAAGTGACCTGTCTCTGGAAAAGATGACGATGGATAAAAGTCACACACACATCGGGAGGTCTGGGTAGGGCTGAGATGAGAGAAACATCCCCTTCTTGAATGGATTGTTGGGTCAACATCTTTTCAAAAGCCTCAAATGTGGAGGACAGAGCGAACAGCACCATGGGGAGTGACATTCATTATGGCGCAGAATCCAAGATCAACTGATCAAAAGATCAAACCCAAGGAGCCCATTACCTGACCCAATGCGATATTGTTACTGGAGACAAACTATCAAGGGCTAAACCACCCACAGCCAATGACAGACCAGAACCAGTTGGAGTCAACAGTACCGCCAGGAAATCAGCATTTACCTCTCAGCTTTGGGATACCACTGGCTGTGAAGACTTTGGAGTTCAGTGGGTCAGAGAAATTGACAATGTTGAAGACAACAAACTTGTCACTGTCAATAAAGTTGATCTGAAGACTGTGGATCCAACACAGGGACCAGAGAATGGGCTACAACAAGGTGAGTGTGTAGACCAGTGCTCTCCTTCGTAAGAGTCGAGGGGGAGGATTTCCATACTGTCTGCGACTTTAGAAACTCTCTCATCAACCTGTCTAAAACAATGCCTAGGATGCTTCTGGAGGATCTGTGGGACTGGATGGATTCCAATGAGGGTAGCTTGGAGGTAAAAAATTTAGAAACCTCCCTCTCTGAGGATCTAAACCCCATGATGAAATTCTTTTCATGCAATGAGACAAAATAACAACAGTCTAAGAGTCACTTGAGGATGGTACAGGAGGTCAGGGCTGAGACAGATCAGCAAAGGATGCTACCAAGGAATGAGAAAGCCCCAGGGGGCTAGCAATCTTTGAGTTGGAGACGTGGGAGGAGGAGAGTCCAAGGGTCTTCTTCTCTTTTCTTTCTTTTTCTCATGACCCCTATCACTGACATTATTTCTATCCTTGTTGTTATGTTTACCCTTAGACTTTTCTTTGTCTTTGTCTTTTTCCTTTGTCATAAGATCTAGCTACCTGCTTCTCAGCACCTTTGCGAAGCTGAGGGGTATCATTTCTCTTGAAGAGCCATCCAATGCTCCTGCGGAAGCTGTAAGAAGGCTTCTAGGAATTTGTTTGTGTTTACTGTCCAACAGGGTTCATTGGCTGAAGGACAGATATCACAAATGATATTTAAGTGGTCAGGACCCAGGAAGTACACACACTGTGACAACGGATCCTGGCACAAAATCTTTTGCAGCATTTTTTGACTCCTGAACCCTTCTCTATATCAACAAGAAAACCTAACAAACAATGTCCATACACAGAAAAAAGTTAACTAACACTTAGGCTGGGCTCTGAAAGGAGAGAGGAAAAGGTGTTTTTTTTTTGTTTAGATATATGAAGCTTTAACAATATATTGAAAATACAAAAAGAGTAAGAATAAGATAATAAGACAGAAAATTTTCACTTATCTGACTAAATTCATCCTTCGGATGAGATGTCAAACCAAGGACCCATCTGCTTGAGTTGGTGATAGCTCAGGTGAATGAATGTAAAATATTCCACAGCAGCTATTGAAAAGATCAAGGGAGGTTCCCCAGATGCTCTATCCACATTTCTTCTAAGCTACTCTAAATTACTTTACAGCAATCTCCATCAACAAAGCAGCTTTACAATGGAGTCTCTTGAAGTAGCACATGGTAAAAAAGGTTTATCTACTCTTTCAGAGTAGGCCTCCTTCAAACCCCAGAAAAGTCCATGAATCTCCTTTAGACATTTGTATTATGATACTTTGCTTGCAAAATACAACTCTCAAACACACACAAAAATACTTGCATTTGAAATAAAGCCTTAGTGCATTACTCATTTATTATTATTTTTAAAAAAAAACTACGCATACTTAAATGGCTATTAGTTTTCTGAATAAGCGTGGCCCCACAAAATATAGTTAAAGCTGTCTCAGAAACACAGACATTTTGTATTTAACTATGGCCCAAATGATTTGGATTTGAACAGTAGCCCAATGAATGAGCCAGCTGGATAGGAATGAGCATATGGTAGACACAGGCTTGTCCATCTCTGTACTTTTCTTCCTAATGTATGGAATATACCTGAACGTCATCACTAAAATATTTTGTGGAGATGGGTCACTGATCTGTGTTGTGAATTAGTTCTAGAGGCTGTCAGGTGATTGAAAGCAAAGTAACAATGCAGTCTTGCTAGTGTGCAAACCCGACACTGATGTTTATCTTACCAGTGTTCATGCTATAATTGTTTGACATCTGATACCAACATACCTTTTTTAAGGTGCTTCAGTTTAATAGGTATACAAAAATAGCATACAGTGTGCATCTGCATGGAAATAAAATTAGGAAAAAGCCAAATGAAGTGGCCAAGAAAAAGGCAGCTTCTGCACCAAAGAGCAGAAGGCCTTTAAATCGTTAAATGGGAAGTCTAAAAAGTTTTGCTTTATTGTCTTCTGTGAATCTTTTGAGGTACAGCCAGAAGTCCCACTAACTGGCAATGCTACATTCTTCTGTTCCAGCAGCTCTGTTTGCAGCACTGCATGCCACAGGACCATCATGATTCCCACCCTAATAGCGATGCCTGTCTGCACCTGGAAAGTATCATTCAAGGAATCTTCCGGAAGACTTCATGCAGAACCTAAGGAGTTCAAAATCCTTGCCACAAGAGTAGAGAATATGAACTCATGCTTGCTTAAGTAGTTTAGAGCTGTACACCATCATGGTGACAAGGGCCTGAAAAACTGAGTTTTACCTTAAGGCAGCTGCCAAAAAAAACTGTATCGCTGATACAGTAAGAAAAAAAACAGATTCCTTCAATGGAACTGGAGCAACACTGTCCAGGTGTTCCCAGTGAAGAGAGGTGATATCTTGTATAATGTCAGGCAGTGAGAGAACTGCACAGGTAGACCACCATGAAGACAGCAAACCTTATGGAAATGTCTCTGGCAGTTCATTCTATCATATCCTTCTGAGATTTTGGGTCAGCTGGAAGAAAAGCAGTGCTTTCCTCCTTCCTGTATGTGCTATGCTAATGAAGCTAGATCCCTTAAATTTCTGAATACCTAATTTTATAAGTACACTTTTTTGGCTATTTTTTTCTCTGGACAATCTGTGCTTAAACGGAATGGGGGATCTAGTAATGGGCTGTGTACCTTAAAGGTAAGCAAACACAGTAAATCTGAAGGGGAGACTAGAGAAGGGGGTATGGGGAGCCTATCTGTACCAATACAGGCAAATAAAAAAACAGAAACACTGACCTAGGGGAGAAGGCATGTTTTTTGAGAACACTAACACAACATGTACCACAGGTAGAGCCTAACCTCTAATGTACTCTTATCCCTGCATCGTAGCAGAAACTGTCTAGGTAAGATATTAATTTATCACCTTACAACACTCTGGTCAGTTCCAAAGATATCCACGAGCCATATACAGCAAGGATGAGTGACAAACACACACATACACGCGCATGCATGCACACACATACACACAAGCACACACACAAGCACACACACGCACACACACACACACACACACACACACACACACACACACACACACACACACACACAAGCACACGAACGCACACATGCACCCGCATGCACACACATACACACAAGCACACACACAAGCACACATACACACACATACACACACGCACACACATGCGCACACACACGCACACACACACATTCACATGCGTGTACACACACACACACACACACACACACACACACACACACACACACACACACACACACACACACACACACACACACACACACACACACACACACACATATGCGCCCGCACACACATGCATGCACACACATACCCACACAAACATACACGCACGTATGCAGAAGGACACACACACACACTCACACATATGCACGCACAAACACACACACACACATACATATGTGCGTGCGCACGCACACACACACACACACACACACACACACACACACACACACGCGCGCGCCCCCACACACACATACACGTACGCGCACACAAGCACACACACACTCACACATGCACGCACAAACACACACACACACACACACACACACACACACACACACACACACACACACACACACACACACATACACACACCGAATCAGTCTAAAACATCATTTGCAAAAATTGAAGAGAAAAAAAAAACATGTTTATCAATAGACAGCAAAGTCCATCTCCCACACCCCCATGCAGAAGACTTTGGCCATCACTCCAACCTTAACACAATCAAACAAGATAGTAAGGAAAAGAGACATCCCCCATTCAGCATACGGTACATCAGTCAAAATGGTCTAATTCCTGTTATATGCTAAATCCTGTTCGTTGGTGAAGTGTGGAAACTTTCCCCAACGTTAATGCCTTGGTCAATATTTGAAATGTTCAACAATTATTTAGACTCAGTATAATGTTAGGCATGATATCAGGGGGCAGCAATGACTCTAAAAGGCTATTAGTTTGCCAGGCTCACTTTCACAAAAACCTAATAAACAGCCCTGAAAAATGGCCAGATTAATTTGTAATTACCCAGTATTTTACATAACTTGTACTTTGGGTCTCAATGAGAAGCTGGCAATTTTCCTGAAAATTTTCGAGGTTACCAGAAATCATCTACATCACAACAGAGATTAAAATTATTTGGTTATGAGAAATCGTCTGTATCACAACAGAGATTAAAACTCTTTTTCTTTAAAATTCATAGGAATCTGTAAAACCTGCCACACTGAGATGATTTCAAAACCATATCTTGTCTGTACTGTTTCTTAAATACAAAACTAATCTCTGCAGTCCTATTTAACGAAGTGAAGTGAATGTTCACTGATGCACCCTGTAAATAAACACAGGGAGTTGGTTAATGTAACTTGCAGGATTGTTTGTGCATACATCTGGGAAATACATTTTATGTTCTAATGCAATGAAAATACCTTACAAGTGGGAACATCTGTTGTAGACATTTCATTTTCTTCTCCAGGTTACAAAAGAAATTCTGCCACTGCTACCATGCCACACAAAAGCTGAGTTAATGCAATCACATTTTCAGTAAATGCATGCTGTGGCAAATTTTCCTGTTAAATGCAGTAATGGCAGTATTCTGTACTATTACACTGCACTAAGGTACACATAGGTAGACACAGTCCACTTCTATACATGTTAATACTTGTTAATTACAGTAGGACTGCTTGGGGTCAAGCAAAAGTCACTACAGGTCTGCTTTCTGCGACGTCTTACACAAGACCGGAGAATTCATGCAGAAAATAGGAAATAAAGCTGCTGGATAGGATAGACAGGAAGGAAGTATAAATGAAGAGATGCATGGAGAGATGGGCACCCAACGAAAGACTGTGCTAGCAGAGAGAGTGGGGAAAGGGGGCGGAATATGTGCATTCCCCAATCTATGCAGAGTGTGTACTGTGTAAGGAGATGGTAAACCTTTTGGTCACCTTCTAATGTTGAAACTTACACCCAAATACTATGCAGCCAAAGAGGGGAACAGTGGCATCTCTGATGTGACAGAAGGGATGGTTTGGTTTGAGACACAACAGCCAAGATCCTGTGCCTCAGATCATTCCACTATAATAAAACAGCACCAGCTTGCCTTAGCTCTATGTGATGTGAAGTACAAACCCAAATAAGGAACAGATTCATAAACTGTCACACCAGTAAAGACAGTCACTGCTACAAAGCTCTGTTAATTAGTTAGAGATAAAAGCACAGCAAGAAAATAATACAACTGATTATGTTAGAGTTTCTCCCACAATCTCCTCTCCTTCCACCCTTCTCCTGCATTCATTGTGCCCCACCTGCAGACACATACAACATTGTTACGCTAAAACCTCACTTCCTTCTCCTAAACATTCCCAGATTACTTTCCTTTTGCCTCTGCCTTTAATCTGTGGGGAGTTAGGATGACCTATGGAACTGTTTTAATACTGGTGTGGTGATGGTGCACCTGGCATGGTATGCAGGATGCCCATGTTGTCAAAGTGACAACAAGGTAAAGGGGGGTATACCGAATGGTACATGAGTGGGGGACCAGGTCAGTGGACTTAAGAAAGCCCAAATGTTGACATTTCAATTATTTTACTATTTGCTGTTAAATGAACCCTCCCAGGTATATTAAAGCTTTACTAAGAACTATCTTGTAATATTTGTAAGATGTTAATTTCATGTGTGTGTGTGCGTGTGTGTGTGTGTCTGTATATGTATCCAGGTACATACACATGTTCATATCTATTCTGCATGACAGCATACTTACAGTTAAGAATAAGCCTCAACAAAACACAGGCTTGTTTTTCAAACATCAGTGAGTAGCACTTATTTGGGTTATCAGTACTGTGCAACCAGCCAGCTTTTCCCTTAAAGCACAAATTGCCAGTATAATGTTGATTTTCTTTTACCCTGTAATAGTTGACCTCGAGTAGGTATATATAAGCAGCAGGTGGAGTGAGTGCAGCTCCCCACATTGGGAGATGTAGAGGTTTGCCCCCACTTGTAAAACTGTCCTTTTACTGTGAATCAAAAAAAACTCGCACTAAACAATCACTGCCAACGAGCACAAAACAAGCCACAAATATCAGAAAAGTACACTCAAGCAGTGTAAGGCAGGTAGTCGCTTCAAAAATTCAGGCAGTAGCACAGTGTCATAAAACTCCTGAATGCTGTTCAGTTTTGTTTATTTGTGACTGCACTTGGGTGATGTGATCACACAGATGTTGGATATTTGTAAGGAAGCCACATCAATTGGTTGTAGTTAAACTTCTGAATTATAATACTGTGTGCAAACATTTTCAGTTTCCCTGAAAACTGATGGATGCTGATGTCCACTCCTTCATTATCCAGAGCATACTCAGTCCAGTGGTAATCAGGAATATGCAATTTACATAATGATGTGTCAAAAGGCATTCTCCTTCCATTAACTTACATCAAAAATTCTACCACCCGTATGGTGAGGGCTAACATTAAGTAATATGGGAAATCTCTGGAGGCATCTAGCTATATTATTATTTATTTATTTATTTCCAGTTTGATGACCGGGGAGATCCACTGGGCTCAAAGAGCCTGTTTTCAGTGGAGGCCCAGGGAGAAAAGCTCCATAATACAAAGTACAAGCTACATAATACAAAGTACAATACATAGTTGCAACTGTACCAGTTAAACAACTTGTAACTAAGAATAGTAAAACTAAGCAAAGTTAAACTGCAATATGAAGTAAAATATAACACATATTTACATGTTTACTAGTTGAGAAACAGTAATACAGAGTTAAATTTGTACAGAGGTTTGAAACATCTGAGAATGGTATAAAAGTAACATTAAAATAGGGTTACTTCCTAGTGTGCAAGGAAGAATGAACCTTATGTGTAATGAATGTATTTATTTACTAAGCAGGTTAGGTAGGTTGAGTGCAACTGCATTTCCATTTATGGGAGAGGTAAGAATGCAGCTGGGTTTTGAAGTGTTCATAGTTCTCAGAAATTTTTAGAGATGGAAGGAGAGAGTTCCATTTTTTGGCTAAGGAAAAGGACAGGAGAAGCTGACCAGTGGGATGATTTGGTTTGTATACAGAGATTAGATTTTGGTGGGCAGATCTTAAGAGTTCTGTGTGTGGTGTATAATGGTAAGATGTTTGTTAGTGCTGGACATTTAGTTGGTTTAAAAATAAGCTTGTGAGTAGTGATGAGTTGGAGGTAGTCAAGGTAGTTGGGAAGTTCTAGCCATTGCAGCTGGTGGAGAGGTATACAGTGGTGAGTGGAGTATTTGGATGTGGTTGCGAACTTTGAGATTTTGTTGTAACAGGTTTCCAGTTTAGAAGAGATGGAAGAAGATAGGTTGGTTAGTGGAGCACATACATTAGTGAAGGTAGTAAGTAGGTAGCGGCGAGGGTCTGTCTTGTTGAAGGAGAGAGGAAGTGGGAGTTTCTGTACAGCATGCCATGTTTCTGATGGGTTTTCTTAATATTTAGCTGAATATGGATATCAAATTGTAGGTGTTCATCAATAGTGACCCCAAGAAGTGAAGTTGTCATGGCTAATAATATTGAAAGAGGTTTTGTCGAGGGGGAGAGATTTTGAGGGAGAGAATAGTAGGATTTTTGATTTGTTGGCATTTGAGAGATGATTTTGAAGCATCCAGTTCTCAGTAGTTGAGAAGGCAGTTTGAGTTTGAGTTTGGAGCTCAGGGAGGTTAGAAACAGAGCAGACCAGAGTTGAGTCATTTCATATTGTACTATCTTAGTATTAGTAATGGTTGCATGGAAATCATTAATGAAGATATTAAAGAGCATTGGGCCGAGTATGGATCCCTGTGGTACCCCGGTTGGGGTTGGAAGAAAGGCTGAGGTTCCAGTCTTCCATTTCACAGCCTGAGATTTATCAGAGAGGTAGCTGCTGAACCAGGTAATGGTGGTTTGTGAGAGATTAAGATTAGAAAGGTGGGTAAGAAGGTGGGTATGGGGGACTGTATCAAAAGTCTTGGCGAGGTCAAGGAGGACTGTGGATACAAGTTCTCCGGAGTCAAGGTTTACGATGTCTAGAAAAGAGAGAAGAGCAGTTATTGTGCTATGGCCAGGATGGAAGCCATGTTGTGTTGGGGTGAGGAGTTCGTTATTTGTAAGGAAAGGCATGAGCTGGAGGTGGATGCATTTTTTCAAGAATTTTTGAAATAGGGGAGAGAATTGCTATGGGTCGGAAGTTGGAGATGTTATTATTTCTGCCTCCTGTATGGAGGGGTATGATAAAGGCTGCATGCCACAATTTAGGGACATATGATTCCTGTATGGATCTACAGATGAGTATACTAATGGGGATGGCAATGCTGTCTGCTGCAAGTTTTAGGAAAGAGTGGGGGATGTTGTCAGGGGCATTGGAGCATGGCTTAGGTTTAGAGAATTTTTTTTATATATGAGGTGGGGATGGGTTTGAGATGAAATATAGGAGGAGAGTTTAGGATGGAAGGTTGGGGAGAGGATTTGAGTTGGTGGGAGGAGTTGTTAGGGAAGGTTTTTGTGAGTTCTGCTATGGAGTTAGTAAAGGAGTTGAACAGAGTAGCTATTTCTGGGTCAGATTTACTAGGGTCAGGGCAACGGTTGTTTTTGGTGCCTGGGTTGAGGAGAGAGTTGATGGATTTCCAGAATTCTTTGGGGTTCATGGAATGAGTAGACTGGAGTTTGATATAGTATGATTTTTTATCCTGTATAATATGTTTTATGGCTAGGTTGCGAAGTTGTTTATATTTAAGAAGGGTGTCAGGGTGCTTATTGTGATGGTAAAGTTTCCAGGTCTTGTTCCTTTGCTGCATGAGTGCTTTGGTATCTTTAGTAAGCCAGGGGGCGAAATTGGTTTTTATACGTTTTGTTCCTGGAGGGGCTTGGGAGTTCATGGTATCTAAGAAGGTTGAGTTGAAGAATTCAACAGCGTTGTCTAGAGGAAGAGTTTTTAGATTGTCTCAATTTATTAGTTTGAGAGAATTGGAGAAAGCTGTGACGTTAAAGTTTGTGAGATTCCAAGTATGGATATATTGGTGTAGGTGAGGAGAGGAGAGGGTTGTTCTATGAATGAAGGCAGGCAAGTGATCACTAATGGAGTCTCGTAAGGTGCCAATATGGGAGATTTTATTTGGGTGGGAGACAAGGATCCAGTCCAATATGGAGCCTGGGGAGTTATTTTTATTGGGTCTGGTAATGGCATTTGTAAGTTGAGTGAAATTAAATAGATTGATTGATATGGTGGGATTATTGGCAGTAATTTTGTTCCAGTCAATGTTTACATCTCCTAGGATGCAAGTCTCAAACTTGATATTAGTTGAGGCCTATAGAAGGATTTCCTCAAGCGTATTTGTAGTTTTTCCAGGGGGGATATAGAGGGTTATGACAAAGATGCTTTTATGGTTATTTAGTTTGAGAATTCCTAAGACTAGTTCAGCGTTGTTGAACTGAGGAATAGGATTTTGGTAGGGAGTGATAGAAGGTATGGTTTAATAAATGTAATGAAAAATACTGAGCAGATATCATCCGCATAGTACAGCAGACTAAATCCCAGACTGTGACCTAAATTCATGAGAAGCTGTTCAAAACCTCCTGAGGGAGAGATGCAGCTCAGTCCACTGCAGTACTTAGTCTTCATGTGATCAAACTGGTATAGACATAGGAGGAGAGGAACACATGGTTGTTTGGGCCAGTAATGTGAGAGATCCTTCACTCATTCTACATCATATAAATGGGGATTTATGGCAAAAAAAAAAAAAACATTTTGGCTGCCTGTGCATTGATAATACTCTCCGGAATACTGGAATCACTAGAGAAAGTCAGCAAACATTGAGAGAAAGAAAGGGACAGACACAGGGAAAAATATTGAGTACCAAAAAGGAAGAGTAGCCCTTTTTACTAAAGAAATCCTATTTATTCCCTGTGGTGAGTTATACTGCTCATAATTGCACTGAAACATTGCCCCATTCTGCTCCCACACTAAGTCTACTGTCAACCTTGCTAGTCTGTCACCTACATTAATTTGGGAACACTGCTCACAGATGTCCCACTTACTAGGTAACAGTCACCTGTCTATCAGGTGCCAGAATCCGACACATAACACACGCACTCAGGTCACTCCACAACAAGTACAAGTATGACTCTGTCATTGTCCATGTGGGTGTGAATGACCTGAGATGCACCTCCCTAGACTACATGAAGAGAGACATGGTAGAGGTCTCAGATTATGTGGCCCAGAGAGGTATGACACTAGCCCTCCTGAGCAGTATCCTACCAGCACCCAGAATTATACCGCAGTACAAACAAAAATGACTGACTTCAACAACTGGCTAAGTTTCTGGTGTTATTCTAAGGGGATCCAGTATTTGTTTGCTTGGGATGACATGACTGACAGACCTTGATGCTTTGCCAGAGAAGGCCTGCATCTATCACCCTTGGGTTTCTGGGTACTGGGTAAGCCTCTTGCCACCCCTATAGTGTCTTTTTTAGGCGGTGTTCCAAAGACCAAATTACCACCATAACAGTTTCAAATAAATGCAATCTGTGGGTCATGCTGCTCAATGCTAGATGTCTAAATCTCAAGATGCACTCGGATGAAGCACTCCTCAAAATTGAGAACATCGACATTTGTGCTGTAATGAAGACCTGCTTTAAAGTGGCAGAAAGCACCCCTGCTCTACCAGGCTATAACTCATTCCACACCTTTCAGCACCAAAACATGGACCGAAGCTCCAAAGGCAGTGGTGTCTCCATATTCATAAAGGATATGCACACCTCCAGACTAATAGCCCAGCATAACGCATCTAAGATACTTCAGTTACAACTAACATTGGGTAAGATGACGATCCAGGTCATAGCCTGCTATAGGTCCCCAACCATGTCCCTAGACTCCCACTCCACATTCCTAAGCACCCTGGAAACTACCAAGGTCCAACCCAACACTCTCTTACTAGGAGACTTCAACTACCCCTCTATCAACTAAAAAAGCTACTCAAGCACCAATACACTGGCCCAGTGCTTCCTGGAATTCATCATTTCCAATACCCTGGACCAGATCATTTTGACCCCCACTAGAGGAAGCAGCATCCTTGACCTGGTTATTACTTACATGGGCGACCATTGCTCTACACCAACAGTCAATCTCTCCCTGGTCAGATCAGACCATAAACTAATCACCATGGAAATCCACATCTCACCCATACCCCCCACAAAGCTAACCACCTTGAAAAAATTCTCCAAAGCTGACTTTAGACTCCTAAAAACAGAGATAGCTAACTTCATGGCACCCATGCCAATGGAAAATAGCTGCATGACTGCCAAATCATACACCAAATGCACTGTACAAACATGTACATAAATGCATGAAACTAGCCATACTCAAAAGAACCAAGATGCTCTCCTACAAAAACAGGAAGCCAATCTGGTGGTCCCCTGCCATTAATAAACTCTACAATGGAAGGAAGAAACTGTTGCAGAAAAAGGTGAAGTCCCAAGACTGGAAAAACTCCCTTATTAGCCTCAACAAAAAAGTTGAGATCCTTCATCAAATCCTCTAAAGCGAGTTGTTAAGGCAGAATTGCGGCAGACACTAAAAACAATCACAAAGCCTTCTATAGCTATATCATGAAACCCCACGGCAATACTCTGATTTACTCTGAGTTACTGCACAATGGTACCTCCTATACTGAGCCAACAGATATAGCCAACCTACTGGCCAACAGATTCAGTGCCATCTTTACCCCTCTCTCCCCACTAAAGGGCCAATCACAATACCAGAAGAATGCCAGGCACCCAGCATTACTGCAGTACAGGTTAAAGCTGCATTGTCCAAGGCCAAGAATACAGCTTCCATGGGACCTGATAATATCCCTGACTGTGTTCTATATGAACTACAAAACGAACTGGCACCACATCTGTGTGCCCTGTTCAGTCACAGCCTCACCTTAGGCTTTGTCCCTACCGAATGGCGCACTGCTACAGTCATCACTCTCTATACAGGGGGAGTGACTACAGACCCTGGGACTTATCACCCCATTAGCCTGACGAGTCTGATATGTAAAGCTATGGAGTGCATCATCATGGACTCGATTAACAAAGATATAGGAAATCTCCAAACTCTAGACCCCACACAATTTGGCTTTGTGAAAGGGAGATCATGCCTGCTCAACCTGGCTGACTTCTTTGAGTCAGTCACCAGGGCTGTGGATGAAGGTAAGGCAGTGCATACAGCAGCCTGCCCCGATCTGGCCAAGGCCTTTGATACCATTCCTCACTCTGGAATTATTGATAAACTCACCAAACTAGGCATCAACCCCTATATCACTAGGTGGGTTGCAAACTGGCTCACAGACAGAACCCACAGTGTGAAAGTAGTGGACTCTAAGTCAGAATGACGACCAGTCACAAGTAGAGTCCCACAGGGATCGGTCCTGGGTCCTCTCCGGTTCAGCATCTACTTCTCAGAAGTCCAGGCCAACACAAAGGGACTCTAGCTGACCAAGTTCGCAGATGACTACAAGCTGGGAGCCATTATTAACTCCCCAAGTGATGCAGACATCCTACAGAAAGGCCTCACTGAGACCAATGACTGGTGTCGAAACCATGGCCTTAAGCTTAACCCTCAAAGATTGAGCTATCAACCCCTTTGGTAAAAACTTAGTTCCCACTAATTACCACATCGATGGGAGCCCACTGAATACTGAAGGCATTATAAGAGATCTGGGGAAGCGGGTTGACAGCAACCTCTCCTTCGACCACCACATTGCCACTGTGGTCAGAAAGTCCTTCTACGTGGCACATCTCATTACCAAGGGTTTTCCATCCAGGAAAAAAGAGGTCATCATCTCTATCTACTCTTCCCTCATTAGACCAATCATCGAGTATAATGCCCCATTTGGCAAGTACCTCACTAGACACCTGCAACAGCTGGAGAGGCCACAGAAGTACCTCAAGAAGAGGATCCCAGGCTTTAAACACATGTCCTACAAGGACAGACTCAAAAGACTCCAGCTATTCTCTGTCTCATATCACCTACTTAGAGGGGATCTCTGCTTGACTTACAAAGCCATGTCTGACCCAGCTCTGTTAGAAATGCTACATCTAAAGAAATCCTAATCCCTCCACACCACACACTCCAGAGACCTCAACGTCATTACCACAATCAACAGAGCATGCTGGAGACACAGATTCCTCACCCAGAGACTGCCCATGCTCTGGAATAGACTTCCCATACATGTTAAGCAGAGCACCTCGCTGTCCCTCTTCAAGAGAAATCTTGATGAGTGGATGGGTAATAGAAAGTTCACCCCGGGGATCACTCCAGTGGCTGTACTTGACAGAGGCACTGGGAACTAACATCGGGTTGCATGATGCCAGGGCACCTCTATAGGCTAGGCTTGTAAAGGCTCCAGGGCCATTAGCCTAGTACACACCTATGAACCTATATGTGCCACCTCTAGAGGTGCATTATCAGCACTGCTCTGTCAAGCTGTCCATAACCACTGCCCAGCTTCACCAACTACAGACAGTTTATTATCTAATTTGCTACAGCATGCTGCCCATTGTAAATTTGCTGTCCCTGCTACTACCACTCAGCTGCACTACCCACAGTACGTAGAGGCAAAGAATAACAAGCAGGAAGGTGTACTGCCTTTAGTATAATCAATGGGGTTGCTAGAGGTGCAAACAGGGTGGGAAACACAAACACAGTAGTCTGCAGAAAAAAACATCAGCTTCAGCAAGTACAGAAAGCAAACACAAGACGAATTAAAAGGAGGAAGAAAACAGAAGAACAGGACAAAAAACATAAAAGGAGTCTGCAAGGCCACAGATAAATATAAGCAAAGGAAGCGTAAACAGTGGTGTGTGATACAATAGAAAATTAAAAAAAAAAAACAAAGAGCATGTTAATACTAAATGCAGTCAAAACTGTAACGAAGATACACCTTCAGAGGAAAAGGTTAAGAGTAGAAGAATAGAAGAACAGAAAATCTAACATCTAAAACAAGACATACAAAAGAATAGTGAAACACTGACCTGGTGTAAAGAAATGAGCAATAACAATGCCTGCAGTAAAAAAAAGAGAACTGGTTCATTAAAGGAAATTTGTCACTGAAACTGCAAAAAATATTTCTAACTTGACATTCTGTGCTGTATTAATGCATCAGGTTCACTCCATCTATTTCTTACTGTATCTCCTTATGCTCTAAAATGGTTATCATGTGACTTAATGCTAATGACACAGTTTTGTTTTTCCAGTGACTTCATCTTACTCCTGCAGTACATTTTGTAATATCACATGACCTGAACATAATAAACAAGGAATTCTCTGTAGTTAGTGCAGTTTGTTACTACAATGCTGCTGTTACTCACCAGCTTCTTACTAGACATATTGTCAGGGTTTCTTCATCACTAAATTACTCTGATCTGTTCCAAGTATAAAATATTTTAAATTTGCTATGGCAATGCTGCAGCTCTTTAAACAACGCCAGACGCTCCAACAAAATCCTGCGTCAACGTAAAAGGTACTTTACTAGTCTCTGTATACTCATTTGCAAGCTGTAGCTGTAATTTTAGAGTCAGTAACATAGATGAAAACTAATTATAATGTTTTGTACCATCCTTACTTTTCTACAAATAAACTGATAATAATGTTTCACTGGTCAGTGATGAGAACACTAAGTAGTTTGCTTATGTAGAGTTGCAGGAAAAGTTGTCCTTATTTCATAAATAAGGAGCTCCTTGACTTTCTATTTGAAAATAGTTTTACTTTAGCTGTTGTAGGCAAGTTACAGCACTTCATTGACTTTTAAAATTTATAGTGTATTATTTATAGTGTGCTATGGGATAAGGAATTAACTGAAATACAGTTGAAAACTGATATAATTAAATTAAATCTTATTCCCAAAGATAAAAAAGCAAACCTTGAATTGAAAGACTTAAATCAGAAATACTTAAAAGTACTGAATCACAAAATATTAATAAACATGGAAACATTAAAAATTCAATCTTACTCTATTAATCCTAAAATTTTACATAGACTAACCATAAGAGCTAAAAGAATAAATAATATAAATCAGATTAATGAGATTACTTATAAAGTTAATGATAAAAGGAAAAGAGTAAATTTAAAAGATATTCTAGAATCTTTTAGGAAGCGTTATGAACTAAATAACAGTAGTAAATTAACACGAGACATACATTAACTGATAACATTTTAAAAGAAAATATAAAACTTAACAGAAAAATAAAATAACAACTTAAGTCTATCTCTTTACGAGAATTAAAAGAGCAAATTAAGAATCTAAAAAAATAATGAGGCCCCAGGACTGGACGGCATAATACCAGAGATACACAAATTAATTCCTGATAATATCCTAAAAACTCTTTTTACAAGTATTTGAAAAGATCAAAAATACATGAAATCTGCCCCCTTCTTGGAAACTGTCTTTAATATCTCCTATTTTGAGAAAAGGAAAAGACCCCAAACCATGTTTATCTTATCATCCAATTTCTCTTCTCAGTGTTGATCACAAAATATCCATGTCTATTCTGCCAAAAAGATTAAATAACATGATGCCAAAATTAACTGAAGAGGATCAAACTGGATTTATTTTGTATAGTTCTAGATAATACTGTCAGGCTTGTATCTTTGACAGATGTTGCTAACAAAAAGAAGAAAGAACTTTCAATTATAAGCTTATATTTAGACACAGCTTTTGATTCAATTAACTGGGGTTACTTATGTAAAGTACTTAAATAATATAACTTTTCATCAGATTTTGTAAGACTTGATAATGAAATTATATAATATTCCACCATCTTATGTTAAAATTGGTTCATTTTTATCTAATTCTTTCAAAATATTTAAAGGAACAAAACAGGATTGCCCTCTGTCTCCTTTATTTGTCTTGTCAGCTGAACCTTTTGGAACATCTATTAGATCAAATAAACATAAAGTGGTTTTCAATAAATAATAATTATAATTCTATAATCCGATTATTTGCGGATGATATCCTGCTAACTGCTGGTGATATTGAGAATTCATTGCAGCACATCATTAATTCAATAAAACACGTTGACAAGATCTCATCTCTAAGTTTTAATCATAACAAAACAGAAACATTATTAATAAATAAAAAGATCAATTCTTTTTTAAGAAATTATAAAGAGTTCAATTGGGATAATAAACAATTTTCACTATAAAAATACATGGAAAGACACAACAAACACTAATTATAAAATACTACTAAATTCATTATTAAAATTAATAGAAAATTGGAATAAAAATGTACTTTACTATGGAAGACAGACATATATTAATATAAATCATTATTTTAACAAAAATGTTGTACTATATACAATCATTACTTTTATTGCCATCAAATTCAATTATTAAACAAATAAACTCTGTATTAATTAATTTTTTGTGGTATCCCCAAAAAACAAAAATAGGAATTGATTGGAATGTTAAATCTTGGGTAGAAGGTAGAATTGGGTTCCCTAATATAGATTTATATGCTAAATCCACAATTCTAAATATAGTAAGTCACTGGCTAAACTCGTCATATACTTCAAACTGCAAATCACTACATGAAGAACTATTATTTTCAAATAATACAACTGAAACAAATACAACTTATAACTGAAGCAGTAATAAGTTCTATTGGATTATAAAAGACTTCTGTATGAATAACAGAACATTTTCCTACTCCTATTCCATTTGTTAATTACATTTAAATATGTTTGGGAAAGAAATAGATAGTAACAACTTAATTAAAGCTTTACTAATTTTGATGTTTCCTATAGCATTTACAACTGGTTGTGTGGAATCATTTGATTCTAATAAAATGTTAGACTTTGAAGTAGACAACTTTAAGTTTTGGTATCAATTTTTAGATGGTAACAAAATACTTTCAGCTGCTCTTTTATTGATTAAATAAAACATGAATGAAAATAATTACTTAGATATTCAAATGCTCAAGACAATATATTACTAATGAAATACAGCCAACTTTAATATAAATACAAAAAACTATACCAAGAATTTTGGATTTTTTTAAGCTAGTGAAGAAGCAAAAAATAAATCTTACTCATCAACATTATATAAAATTCTAAAACCAGAATTGGTTTATTTTGACCCATCTTTTTAGGAATATTCAACAAGATTAATAACTAAACCTTTTTAGAAATAAACAAGAAAATATCATTAAAATCTATACATTACACTACATCATCACCTTTTTGGAAACTATTTACTTAGAAATATCTACATAGAACCTAATACCACATAAAATAGCCTTGATTTATAAAAAATGGAAATAAAATAGTGGAGATGTGATGAGGTTGTAGACGCCAATTGGTTTCACATAATTATTGAATGTAGTAGTACCATTTTGGTCTGAATTTAGAAATGTTGTTAAAGCATTGTGGTCAGATAAATGTGTATCAGATTAATTAATTTTATTCAGTGCTCCAATTCCGAATTCCATACCAAAGATAAAGGTGCATCTTCTATGGTCAATTCTAGCTATGGCTAGGAAAATCATGACAATTAACTGGAAAAGCAAGAACACCCTCTCTTTTACTGAATTTATTTGCTTAGCAAAAACTGTGTGTAATACATTCAGACAATACATAACATAACTTCAAATCATACACATAAACTTTTATCTTGGAAAAAGCTTAAAGAACTATTAGAATAATATTAATAGCTAATTAACTGTCAAAATTTGTTGTGGACAATGTACATAGGTTTTTGTTTGTACTATTCTTATATGTTAGTTAATTGTTATTTTTTGTAAGTCATTTTATTCAGAATGACAATAAAAAATTAAAAAAATATATCCAAAATCAAAAAGCACAGGGGCACTCCATGGCTGATCAAACAAATATGTCCAGAGCTCCTTGATGCAAATACGACTCCAAATAAAAGATTCCTACACACAAGAATAATCCACTAATTTATTGGCGATATACAGGCTAGCAGTTTCACCCTGATGGGCTTCTTCAGACCTGTAAGTTTTAGTGGCATTTTCTTGTTTGAAGTCTTTCCTGGAGTTGCTACTAACTAGGTAATTGTCTCTTAAAGACCCAACAGAGCAGCTTTAGGGAGCACCTCTACAACTACAACTATTAAAATATCAAATAAAACAAAACCTGACAAAACTGTTTCACTCTCCTTCTGTATCAAAACATTCTAATTTAGATGTCTATTTATTATATCAGTATATTATTGAGAAATACATTATAAAAGTCCCAAGAGTGTATGCAACATTAGCTGCTCTGGTGGCACAGACCCCTGACTACAACCCAGACAACCTAGGTTCCATTAACAGTTTGGGTGACTGATGGTGCAGCAGAGAAAAGATGGATGTGCCCACCCAAGGTGGGAGGGTGCTTGTTGATATACTCCTTACAGGGAGATTTGGTCCAAAGAGAGAAGTTGCCCATGGACATCAAGTGGGGGTGAGGAAAGGGAGTGAGTAGGTCATAAAAAAATCCTGCCAGATGGAAGCACATGTGAGACAAGCCCCAAAGACATCCTCAGGTTTCACGACAGGCCCCAGCGAAAACACAGTAAGCCTGGGATGAGTTGGAGAGTAGCTGGTAGACCCAGCATGGACACTGGGTACTGAAAGCTGGAATGGTACACATGAGGTCTGAGCGAAGCAAAAAAAATAAAAAGTATATGAAATATTGATTTACTTGGAATCAGCCTTTGATAATGTCAATATGAACAGATTACGAAGGGTGATGAAGAACCCAGCCAATGGGGATGCACAAGTCAGTGCATTTCTTTGTGCCAGTCCCAAACCCAGATAAATGGTCATGGTTACGTCAGGAAGGGCATCCAGTATAAAACCTGCCAAATGAAACATGAGGACAACAACAATACAGATTTCCATACCGGATCGGCTGAGGCCTGGGTTAACAACAACCGCCACCAGTAGTTTTAGCTAACAGGATGCTGGTGGAAATTGGGCTACTGTTGGCTGAAGGAGGAGAAAGAGAAGAACAGGGTAGGCTTGTCCAAAGGCAGGAAGAGAGGAGGAAGGTTAGGAGTGTGGTAGTGAGGGTAGGAACCTTGAATGTTGGCAGTATGACTGGTATAGAAAGAGAGCTAGCTGATATGATGCAGAGAAGGAAGGTTGATATATTGTGCATGCAAGAGACTAGATGGAAGGGGAGTAAGGCCAGCTGTATCGGAGGTGGGTTCAAATTGTTCTATCGTGGTGTGGATAGAAGAAGAAATGGGATATGGGTTATCCTGAAGGAACAGTATGCCAAGAGTGTTTTGAAGGTGAAAATAGTGTCAGACAGAGTGATGTTTATGAAGTTGGAAATTGATGGTGTGATGATGAATGTTGTTAGTGCATATGCTCCGCAAGTTGGTTGTGCGATGGATGTGAAAGAAAAAGTTTGGAGTGAGTTGGATGAAGTGGCGTTGAGTGGAAAAACAAAAGGTGGGAAGCAGCAAACAAGCACAGCTTTAATAAAACAGATATAAATTTCTATCAAAAAAAAAAAAAACCCCCAATTTTTTAACAAAATAGAGGCAATATGGGCACTAAACAGCCAGTACTTCGCAGCAAAAGTCTCCTTTATCTCCACAAGACCTGGTACCTCGGCATTTCGCCTTCAATGGATCACAATTCAATGCAAAACAATAGTAATTTTTATATACACATCAATTAGATCAATTATTCTATTAATTATACAATTGAATTCAAAAAATGGAGGGAAAATTTTAAATGCATATTTTTTAAAGCATATTTTTTAAGATAATATCACAATATTTTACTGCAAAATTATTTAAATAAAATTATTGTATACATGTATGTATACATGTATACAATATATTAATAATTTATAATATAATTTTAATATAATTTCTTACACATTGTGAAATATAATGTGAATGTTAAAATTATATTCTATATCTTTAATGATTAATTAGTTCGTCAGATACCTAATTCCAAATTCAGACCAAAAGGTCTTAATGTATTGAACTTCAAGATCATCCTTGTTTCAAGTTCTAATAGTTTGTCACAAATGTTGTCACCCCTAGTGCAGATCTATTGGTGTTGTTTACATACTAGGGTGTAATTGTAATAATATGTGGTATATTGGGCAGACAAAAAGAATGGTTAGAGTAAGAATCTTAGAACACTTAAGAGATATCAAAAATTCAAATTTATCTAGTCCAGTTGCTAAGCACTTCTTTGAGATGCATGAGGGAAAAGCAGATTGTTTAAAATTCAGCATATTAGGCAAGCCTTATTGTACTAGGGGTGACAACATTTGTGACAAACTATTAGAACTTGAAACAAGGATGATCTTGAAGTTCAATACATTAAGAGAGCTAGCTGATATGATGCAGAGAAGGAAGGTTGATATATTGTGCATGCAAGAGACTAGATGGAAGGGTAACATTCAGCATTGTATCGGAGGTGGGTTCAAATTGTTCTATCGTGGTGTGGATAGAAGAAGAAATGGGATATGGTATCCTGAAGGAACAGTATGCCAATAATGTTTTGAAGGTGAAAATAGTGTCAGACAGAGTGATGTTAAAAATATGAAGTTGGAAATTGATGGTGTGATGATGAATGTTGTTAGTGCATAATTAAGAATAATTGATCTAATTGATGTGAAATAAAAACTATTGTTTGGATTGAGTTGTGATCCATTGAAGTGGCGGTACCAGGTCTTGTGGAAAAACAAAAGGAGACTTTGCTGCAAACAAGCACAGCTGTAATAAAACAGATATTTTCTTCTACATTGTTTGGCTGCAATATGGGCACTGTCCAGACTATAAGTAGTAATAAAAGAATGGTTGTATGAATGCGCTAAATTGTCAGGGGCAGTAGAAGAAGCATTAAAATCACCAGGTGGTAATATAAATTGTCCCCAACAATTTGTCGGAATTGGGGTCTTTTTTCTTTTGATAGAAATGTATATCTATTTTATTAAAGCTGTGTTTGTTTGCTGGTTCCTGCCTTTTGTTTTTTCCTAGTTGGTTTATTTTTTCTTTTTTCTGATGTTGAGTGTACCCAACGGTGAGAGAGTGGTGACTGGAGTGGACGTCAATGGGCATGTTGGAGAAGGGAACAGAGGGGATAAGGAAGCGATGGGTAGGTTTGCTGTTAAGGAGAGGAATGCAGAAGGTCAGATGGTAGTGGATTTTGCGTAAAGGATGGACATGGCTGTGGTGAATATGTATTTTAAGAAGAGGGAGGAGCACAGGGTGATGTACAAGAGTGAAGGAAGATGCACACAGGTGGATTATATCCTATGTAAAAGGGACAGTTTAAAGGAGATTGGAGACTGTAAAGTGGTGGAAGGGAAGTGCAGTTAGGCAGCATAGGATGGTCGTCTGTAGGATGATGTTGTTGACCAAGAAGAGGAGAAGGAATGTGAGGGCAGTGCCAAGAATCAAACAGTGGAAACTGGAAAAGGGTGATTGTAAGGTGGACTTCAGGGAAGAGTTAAAAGAGGCACTGGGTGGCAGTGAAGAGTTACCAAACAGCTGAGTGACTACAGCAGAGTTGGTAAGGGAGACAGCTAGAAAGGTGCTTGGTGTGACATCTGGACAGAGGAAGGAGGACAAGGAGACCTGGTGGTGGAATGATGAAGTACAAGAGAGTATACAGAGAAAGAGGTTGGCGAAGAAGAACTGGGATCGTCAGAGAGATGAAGAACGTAGACAGGAGTATAAGGAGATGAGGCATATGGTGAAGATAGAGGTGGTGAAGGCTAAGGATAAGGTGTACGAAATGTTACATGAAAGTTTGGACACTAAGGAAGGACAAAAGGACCTCTACTGATTGGCTAGACAGAGGGACCAAGCTGGGAAAGATATGCAACAGGTAAGGGTGATAAAGGATAATGAGGGAAACGTACTTACAAGCGAGGAAAGTGTGTTGAAAAGATGGAAAGAGCACTTTGAGGTGCTGATGAATGAAGAGAATGAGACAGAAAGAAGGTTGAATGATGTGAGGATAGTGAATCAGGAAGTGCAGCGGATTAGCAAGGAGGAAGTAAGGACAGCTATGAAGAGGATGAACAATGGAAAGGCTGCTTGGTCCAGATGACCTACCTGTGGAAGCATGGAGGTGTTTAGGGGAGATGGCAGTGGAGTTTTTAACCAGATTGTTTAATGAAACCTTGGAAAGTGAGATGCTGCCTGTGGAGTGGAGAAGAAGTGTTTTGGTACCGATTTTTAAGAATAAGGGTGATGTGCAGAGCTGTAGTAACTACAGAGGGATAACATTGATCAGTCACAGTATGAAGTTATTGGAAAGAGTAGTAGAAGCTAGGTTAAGAAGGGAGGTGATGATTAGTGAGCAGCAGTATGGTTTCATGCTGAGGAAGAGCACTACAGATGCAATGTTCACTCTGAGAGTGTTGATGGAGAAGTACAGAGAAGGTCAGAAAGAGTTGCATTGTGTCTTTGTGGCTTAGAGAAAGCATATGACAGGGTGCCTAGAGAGGACTTGTGGTATTGTATGAGGAAGTCTGGAGTGGCAGAGAAGTATGTAAGAGTGGTACAGAATATGTACGATGGTAGTGTGACAGTGGTGAGGTATGCGGTAGGAGTGACGGATGCGTTTAAGGTGGAGGTGGGATGACACCAAGGATCAGCTTTGAGCCCTTTCTTATTTGCAATGGTAATGGACAGGTTAACAGACAAGATTAGACAGGAGTCCCTGTGGACTATGATGTTTGCGGATGATACTGTGATCTATAGTGAGAGTAGGGGACAGGTTGAGGAGACCTTGGAGAAGTGGAGATATGCTCTAGAGAACCACAACAAGTAGAAAAACTGTAAATGGAATGCCAATAAAAACGAAAAGTATGGTCCAGGCAGCAACAGGAAATGGCTGGTAAATAGTTATTTTATTAAGAAATCACTACAAGCACTTTCACCCTGACTCAAATGCAGGGCTTTTTTCAAGTATGCGCTAGAGAGGTAGAGAGGAGAGCAATGAAGGTTAGCAGGACTAAGCCAGAGTGTGACTGAGAGGGAGGGTAGATGAAAGGTGAGGATGCAGGGAGTAGAGTTGGCGAAGGTGGATGAGTTTAAATACTTGAGATCAATAGTTCAGAGTAAAGGTGAGTGTGGAAGAGAGGTAAAGAAGAGAGTACAGGCAGGGTGGAGCGGATGTAGAAGAGTGTCAGGAGTGATTTGTGACAGACGCGTACTAGTAAGAGTGAAAAGGAAGGTCTACAAGAGGGTAGTGAGACCAGATATGTTATATGGGTTGGAGATTGTGGCATTGACAAAAAGGCAGGAGTCAGAGCTGGAGGTGGCAGAGTTAAAGATGCTAAGATTTGCATTGGGTGTGACGAGGATGGACAGGATTAGGAATCAGTATATTAGAGGGTCGGCTCAAGTTAGATGGTTTGGAGACAAAGCCAGAGAGGCAAGATTGCATTGGTTAGGACATATGCTCAGGAGGGATACTGGGTATATTGGGAAACGGATGCTAAGGATGGAGCTGCCAGGTAACAGGAAAAGAGGAAAACAGGAAGGTCTAAGATAAATTTTAAGTATGTGGTGAGGGACGACATGCAGGTGGTGAGTGCGACAGAGCAAGATGCAGAGGGCAGGAAGAAACAGGAACAGATGATCTGCTGTGGCAACCCCTAACAGGAACAGTCGAAAGAAGAAGAAGAAAGAAGCCGACGAAGGGTGATGAAGGAAAGGGCTTCTCACCAAATTTAGTCAGTATAATAGTAGGCCTTTACTCTTCTACAAGGGCAAAGATGAAAATTTCAAGGAAGGGAAACATTTCTCAAGAAATAACAATTACAGAAATGGAAGGCGGGGCTGCTTGTTGTTCCCTGGTTATTCATTATTTATAAATCAGGGGATATGGAAGACAAAAAAAGATAAAAAAGACAAGGCATAAGAACAGCAGTTTTGTTAAGGAACCCAGAAAGATCCCCAAGGAGTGTAGACTAAGACATCTGAAGCCTTTCCTGAAGAAGACTATAATAATTCATGGAAAATACATTTTCACTTAAGAAAATACTGCTAGGAGCATGTGGACTAAAAGGGAAGCTGAAGAAACAAAAAGAAATGGTTCTCAAAATTTTTTGGTAAACATCTATGTCAGTAGAATTTCATTGACTATATGCACAAATTTAATAATTAGAGCTGTAAGGAACAGTATATGTGAAATAAGAACTTAAAGTATTTTACAGTAATATATGGAATGACTAAGTAAGTGGGACAGATTCAGGGAAATGGTGTCCCGAGTGACTGTAACACTGAAAATTGGCCTGTTACAAGTTTTGGCAAAATATCCTGTGTATAACCAGATCAGAGATCATATACCGTTGAGCATTTTTGGTCCACAGTACATGAGGTAGATTTCAGAAGATTCAGAAGAACTGACAGATTTGCTGTTCATCACGAGGGATGATTATACCATCAAGTGTCTGGCAAAATGTTTAAGTAAGATTCAGAAAGTAAGGCAGAAAATTAAAGGATAATGCATCCTTATAAAAAAAGCATAGTGTCTCTTGGCCAGGGGTTCGCAGCCTACTACTCAGTGGTAGGACAGACTAGAAATGGTATGGGAAATAGTCTTCTGAAAACATAGACAGATGTAATCAGAATCAGTGGTAGACTTGAGGCAATCCGATGTGAGCATAAAGAGAGAGCAGTCTTCATTATCTCAGTCTGTACTCCACAGCAGGGCTGCAATAGTGAGGAGAAGAGGGCATTCAGGCAGCAGTTGAAGAAGCTCCCTGACAAAGTGGTAGAAATTAGTTGTCTTGATAATGGAGGAACTGAGAAATCTCATATCAGGACAGACAGACCAAATATGAGGCTTGCCTTGTTCACATGAGTGGAGCGACAGGAATAATAAAGGACAGGCCATTCTAGACTCCCGTCTGTCTAACAGCATAACAGTGGCTAACACACAGTTCACCATGAAAGACAGTCACAAAATCACATACAAGAGTGGTCATCTTGTAGCCCAGGTAGACTACAAAAGGCATTGTGGTGAAATTAAAGATTGCAAAGTCATCTTCAGTGAGACTGTCAGCCTGCAGAATAAACCATCAGTGGCCACAGTAATCTGCAATCAATGGCCAGAGAAGGTCAACATAGACTACACTGAAAACCTGGAAGTGATTTGAACAAAAGCAGAGAAGTTCAAGGAAATACTTACTCCTGTAGCACTTTAGGAAAAAGAGGAAATAGGTGGACCTGAAGAAGAATGGCAGTGTCTCAAAGTGTATGAAGTCATTAAAAAATATATGCAGTTGAGCCAGGCATGGAACTATAGTATATATATGTTGTGGTGGTGCAGTGGTAGCATTGTTGCCTCACAGCAAGATGTTCTCCTGTTCAGTTCTCGGCTGGAGTGCCTTCTGTGTGGAATCTGCATGTCCTTCCTGTGGTTGAGTGGTGTTCGAAAGACATGCATGAATGGGCGTGCCTTCGTTGAAGACTAGGCGGTGGGCTGGCAACTCGGCACCATAAAAATTTACTGCCAATCATTAGCGGACCGGAGTTCCGCTGTGGTGACCCCTAACTGGGAAAAGACAAAAAGACAAACAAACATAAAAAAGCATAGTGTGTTACGGAATTGTATTTTACTTGTATATGTTCTTAATTACTCATAAGAGAGACAGAAGGGTATTAACTGTAGTAACTTGTGTAACTGATATAACAATAAACTAGAAAATGGAAAAAAAATAACTCTGGGATAAAGTTAACTATACCAAAAGGTGGAGACAGCCTACAAGTGTGAGAGTAAGGAAAACCAGCACTGGGAAAAAGTTCCAGGTAAAACAAATACAGAAGGCGACATACTACATTCATGTCTATTATAACTGCTCCCAGTTAGCTTTTCAAATATATTTACACATTACACATAAATTATAAATCTATTTCCATTTAAACACTAGTCGAAGCTTTGACATTTGCTTATTTTTACTGCAGATTAGTATTTGGGCTACTGAAAAGGAGACAGAAAAATTAAAAAAGTCTACCACTCTGGGCAGAATGCCTAGAAATATTCCACTGACCAAAATCATAGTTGATAATATAATTTCTGTAAATTATAAGTTTGAAAAGAACAAGCAAAACAAGAATTTGAATACACAGTGGAAATATAAATTATATGTTCTACTAATATATAAATTAGACATTCTTTGGGAGAAGTAATGTGACTATACCAGCTCCCTTGTTCTGCATTTCAAAGCACAATTTTGATTACAGAAATCTGCAAGAGATTTATATCAGAAGCCAACTCTAATGTCAGCAATAAAGGTCCTGTCATTTATAAATATAATGGTACTTTACAAATGTGTATTTGAAAGCTATTTCCACACTGATAAATACTTATTTTCTTCATCAAACAGTATTTATGCATGCATATTTATCAGCTAGGTAGAAAGGGCAACTAACCCATTTCAACCAAGATAAGGACAAATGCCAATTATACAAATATACAAGTAATGCTGCCACAGGCAGTGCTTAAACATATACACAGTTGTTGTTGTGTCTTTCGGCTTATCCCGGTTAGGGGTCGCCACAGTGGAACTCTGTTCCGCTAATGTTTGGTAGTGGATTTTTATGTGCCGAGTTACCAGCCCTGATGCACAACCTTCAACAAAAGCACACCCATTCACGCATGCCTCCACACAGAAGATGCTCTAGCTGAGAATCGAACGCGACAACATCTTGCTGTGAGGCGACAATGCTACCGCAGCACCACACAGTACTGATATAAAATTAGCAAAAAAAATCACATACTGCTCCTACATGTAGAATACATCAACTAAATGAAGACAACTAGTTTACACCTTTAACCTATAATGAAAAGTAAGCTATTAAAAATTATTGCAAAAAGCAACACGTAAAAACCCTTGCAACATTTTAGACCAGGTGCACTTTTCATGGCAAGAGATTGCTAAAAAAAGTACTGCAATACACAGGGCATGCTGATTAAGCTCTGAAAGTGGGAAAATAACACTGCTACGTGGAAGCCCAGGGCCAGCCTCACTAACAACAAGGTTTGATATATGAGTTTTGTTACAATAAACTTGCTAAACATGGTTTACATATGATAACCCTGTTATAAGTGACACTTGAGCTGTCACTCATCATGATGCCAGTACACAAATGCATGGCAGGACTACATACAGTTTTGAAAATGCTATCAGGCTTCAGCATACCACAGTAAAGGTTCTCACAGCTTTTAAAGCTTTTCTTGAGAAGAAGTGCACTAAGCTTCTGTCCCCTACTTATACGGCAGCATAAAAAGTGCTGCAGGTTTTAAAGCTGTTAGTATTTTTTTTAATACTTCGGTTTATGTGTTCTTGAAATGGTTTATAAAATTAAAAAGTTACAGCACAAAGCATTATACACATCTTATATTGTGTCCCAATTTTAAGAAATTCCATTCTTCTACAACCAAACACATCTCTTTACACTGCAAGAGTAGAAATTTGGAAAACAAATTGAGCAAAAGAGAGCTACACTTTTGGCAAGTTTTAGCTGTCATCAATCACACAGGCTTAAATAAAAGAGTGCCTTACAAGCCATATCACTGATGCTGTTAGTTCATGGGTATAACAACATAATGTTCATACCTTTTTAATATTATCCCAGTACTGTCTTTTCAATATAATTCCAGTGATATCATCACCAAACTGATTTACTTAGATTCAAGACTTCTGAAATTTTACAGTTTTTAAAAGATGGGCTTTTACTGTGTAAACTCATTTGATGAAGTCAAGTTATAATGAAGGACAAAGCTATGAGTTGATTTCATACAATTTATCTCAAGTAGTCATATTTCTGGTTTTGCCTTTAATTCATTTTTTTATAAATTGCTGGAACCAGTCATGGTTAGGGCTTTCTTCTTTTGTTAAATATTATAACTTGCAGGGCTACAGCACCACAGGACAGTATCATCTGGATAAATAAAAGCAAGTAGGTTTCCTAGTTTATGAGTTAGAAAGTTAGCACTCTTGGCAAACAGCAGTTACCGAATAGCAGACTCCCTATGAACAATTACAATGAAAACCAGTGGAGGGGGGCATAGAAAAAAATGTTCCACAAGCTTTGACTCTGTACTAGGATCCTGAAAAACAACTGCAAAATAGAATACTGGCAACTTAAAGAATACAAAAACAAATTAGTCTTTTTTTCATTAAAAATGCTATGTAAAACAGAATAAAGGTCCTGCTAAGATCAAAGTATAATTTCACTCAGCTTACCAATGTTCATGTTCCAAGGAATTAACATGGCTACTGTTAAAAGTGCTATGGTTGTAGTGTGGTCCTCTTAACTCTATGATGTCTGCACATGAGGTGGCCATACTAATGCCTGTAAAATGAGTAAGAATAAGGAATTCAAACATCTCTGAACAAAGGGGATGCAACGAAACAGGTATATGGCTGTTTAATAGAGATAAAAATATTCTCTCAAGAGATGGACTGAAGATTGATATTTTCTGTAAATCTAAGATGAAACTAGAGAACAAAAGACAGACTACAGATAATGTCCACTGAATTTGTGACAGGGCACCCACATCCATTCAATAATTTAGAGAAAAGTTTCTCTGGGCCTGCTGAACCTTTATTTGGGACTTACTTGAGACTTCCACAATCTATTTAGTTAAGTTTTGGTCAGAATCCAAACTGATATTTAGATGGAGAATCACCATTTGAGGGAGACATTACACCTTGTGGGACCTTATTTTCATGTAGCAGCTAGTACTATATTCACAGCACTGTTTTTTTTAAACTATTTCTACACTTGGATGCAGCAGAATGGAGCAGGGGATATAATTGGTGCTTCACAGAAAGGGGTTCTCTGGTTTGATTCTCAGCTGGGGTGTCTTCTGTGTAGATTCTCTATGTATGTCCTCCCTGTGTTTGTGTGGGTCTCCTTCAGGAACTCCTGCTTCCTCTCACATTCTAAAGACATGCAGTAAATGGACTGGACACTCTAAACTAGCCATAGATGTGAATGTGTATGTGAGTGTGTGATGTGAAAGAATAAACACAACACAACAAGCCACCTTGCTGTGTAAGTCTTGGCTCTAGATGACTGTCACTGTTGAAGTGACATTCCGACCTCATATGCAGACATGGAAAAAAAGTTTGTGGACGGATGGATACTTGGATGGTATACTACTCCATCTTTAAATCAAATGGAGCAGTATTGCTTATAAGTCATCTGGAATGGCACACCTCAATGATCTCACCTTTAAATTAAGTTGATGTGAGTAGTGGGTGTCACAGATGCAGTAGAAGAAGGGAGACATTCAAGCAATAAACAGGAGGAAAAGAAAGGTGCACAAAATAGAACAGGAAGAAGCAAGAACAGCTCACAGCATGGTTGGGTAATATTTTTATGCTATGCAAGGAATCCGAGCAGGAGGAATCAGTGATACAGAAGGAAAAGTAAGATGATGCTGGCAACACAGAGATATGAACCAGTGGTAAGAAGGACAGGGACATACAGACGCCTGTGTGCATGTTGTTCAGGAATGACAGAGAATAGAAGGGAAGAAGAACACCAGCAACCTACATAAAAGGAGGAGGAACAGCACTTAATAAAGGATGTAATGGAGTGGGTAAGGTCAGAAATGAAGGCAAGCATCTTGGTAGCTAAAGCACAGATGAGGCGAGTGCTGGCAAACTGAAAGCAGTGCATCATACCTACGCTACACTTATCTGACAAGTTATTAATCATGTTCTACTTGCTCAAACATTTTTGGTAGACTTGATTTGTTTGTCGTTCTTTCAAAAATAGCTTCCTAGGCTCAGGTGTACATTTCCAGTGAAACCGCGGGGTCAGACTGATGTCATGATTGTATGAGTGTTGTTTTACTCACACTGGTACTGTGCACCTTTATGCAGCTGTTTTTTTGAACTCAGCTTCTGTACTGCACTGGGTGTACTTCCTTAGGCATAGTGCAAGTCCACTGCCAGCTTTAATGGGAGTTTCTCTTTTCCTGATTGTATGACCGCAGAGTTAGTATATACAAGTAGGAGTTGTACGGGGTTTAGGGAGCTTTTTTGAGGAACCAAATTTTCAATTAAATATACTTGACATCTCCTTCCCTACTAAAGTCTGGCCATGATCTTGTGACCTTCTCCCATGAGCTCATACAGCAAACCCCCATTGAACTTAAGGACTACAAATATACTAAAACCTACTATGTTACAGGAATTTAAAGGATGGTGTTACTGATGTCTCCCATACTCCAGAAGGAAAAACAGTGCCTGTGAACTGCCAAATATGTAATTAGTAAGAGACTTAATGGAAACAGTATCACATGGGAAATGTACATTTAAGCAATGTCCCTAGTTTCTTGGCATTTCAATTTTGTTAATGAATCAGGAACAGTCTGAATTCTACCCTCAGCTTGGGGAAGCTTGTATGGTAGTTGAAGTCATAAATGAGAGACTGCCACAGTTTAAGGGCAAGAACAGACGAGCTATGATCTGAACAATGCTGTTTTGTGGTAGAGGTCTGGAGTGAAGACCCACCAGCAAATTGGCTTCTGAGGCTCCATGTTGATCTGGGTGCAATGAGTTTCACTGCATGATGAAACGGGGTGCCTTCATGGCGTAGTTTGAAAAGTAGGAGACTAGATCGGGCTTGTAAGGGGATCTATCTTGCTTTGGCTAAACTGAGGCAGTAGTGTTCATTATGAGGGGAACTTGTAATTAAATGTCGTATCTTATCTGTTAAGGTCTGAATTTTTTTTGAAGTAGAAGCAAATAAAGGTAGGCCACATTTGAGCTGAGCAACTAACACAACTTTGCCTGTGGCTGCTTTGTCAGCAGAAGAGAGGTAATATAAGATGTTTTTCTCCAGAGTATGAGGTAACTGACTTTTCAATCTCACTTTTTGAAAGTGTTCCTGATAGGTGAGGGACTGGTCCAGCCAAATTCTTAGCTACCTAACACAGGTAGTAGTTTCAATAACAGTTACTGATATCAAAGATGTTAAGACAGGAAGGGGCAGAAGAAAGTAATTTTTTAGTACCAAAGAGCATACTTGGTTTTCTTAGGGTTCACAGGATGGTTGTTGACAAGCCACGTGTTTAGAGCTGTAAGATCATCCTGAAGTGGCTAGTGGAAGTAGGTTCGGGATACTTGGGTAAGAGTCATATAAAAGTAGTCTTCCATACTGAGGCAAAGGTGTTACTTGTGAGGCTGAGGTTATAGATGTGTTTCAGGGGGACATTAATGAAGTCTCTAGAGTGGTACAGAAACCAAGGGCAAAGGTTATCAAGGCCAGTTGGTGAGTCAAGAAGAATTTGTTCATGTAAGGGTGGTATTTGTTTTGCTGTAACATTGGTGAAGAAAAGTCCTAGGGGGGAAATGTTAGCATTTTGGTAGTGGAACAGTCTTTGTGAGGAGGTGCTCTTATTGTGACACATCTGACTTCTCACCAGAATAACTTAGAAGAATGTAAGAGTTTTTTTTTTTTAGTTTAAAGTCTTTGGCTTTGTGCCTATGCTTGCTTCCATAATTTACTGGGTTGGGAGGGTGGCCTAATGGATAAGGTGTTTGCCTTACAAACACAAGGTACAGGGTTTGAGTCTCAGAAGGGGTAACTGGCTAGGCTTAAAATGGCTCGCAGGGGCAGTTAGCTTAGTACTAACCTATGAACCTATGGTCTCTATTAGTCGATAATGGGTCGTTTCTCCAATGTACCCATGCATTGTCACACCACTGCATAAGGGCTTTCAGTTCTTTTTTGAACCACCCAGTCAGACTATGTTTAAATACTTTTGAGACAAAAGGAAAAAGGGAGTTCTGTAAAGAGAGTAAGAGCTGTGTAAATTGGTTGGCAGTTATGTTAGGATCAGTAATAGAGAGAGTGTTTCTGGTGAAGAGATTTGAGCCTGGTTAACTTGTGAGGAAGTTTGTCCCCTCACAGCAAGAGGTTCTCCAGTTCGATTCTCAGCTGGGGTGCCTTCTGTGTGGAGTCTGCTTGTTCTCCCTGTATTCATGTGGGTTTCCTCTGGGTTCTCCAGTTTCCTTCCACATTCCAAAGACATGCAGCAGGAGGACTGGACACTACAAATTGACAATAAGTGTGAATGTGGGTGCAGGCAGGGCTAGCTACCCGCTGGTGTGAACCTTGGCTCTGGCTGACTGTCACTGTTGAAGTGACACCCCAACTCCATGTGTAAAGATGAGAAATGGGTTGTGGAAGGATGGATAAATAGTATCCCAAAGTGGAACCTGATTTTTAGATGTTCGGTTTGGAAGGTAATAGGGTAATGATCACTGAAAAAAAGGGAAGATGATTTGTGATGGAAGAGTGTTGATAAGGTGGGTGGTTATAAACAGGTCTAGAAGGAAGTTGTGCTTTGTTTTAAAGTTAGGTCTAGTTGGACTGGTTATGAGTTGTACTAGTTTGTGTTCAGCAATAATTTCAGAGAAGTCAAGGCTAGCATGGCCCAGAGAGTTTAAGTTAAAGTCTGCAAGGATTATAAAGTGAGAATTTGTACTGGTATTGCCCAGGATGTTGTTTAGAAGTGATTTAAATTTGACATTTGAGGTCTGGAGTGGTAGGTATGCCACTGTAATGTACAGGAATTGACAGGCTTTAAGTGGCAGCCTAGAAAGAATCCAGTTAGGAACATGGTTAGATGTGGCGCTAGCATAAGAGGCTACAGACATGTTTACATAGGATTTGTGAAGTCATATGATGCCCCCATCAGTATGACAACTTGGTCAGGTGGCCAGACAGTAGTTAAAGTCTAGGAACAAATTATGCAACTGCTGGCATTTATCCTTCAGCCAAGATTCAGGCAAGTTTATCTGGGGCCTGCGAGGCCTGAAAGGCACTGATGTCATTCTTACACACACTTTTAGCATTTATGACAGCACAGGAAAAACTTCATCTTGTGTGGGAATGACAGAGGGTGGGCTTCCAGAAGAAGGAAAGGCATTCATAACTTTGGATGAGATGGTAAGAGAGATGAGGACTATTTTTAGGAGTGCAGATATACTATGTGATGAAATTTCAAAATTCCCAGATAACTACACCTCACCTGACCTTAATACAGCAGAAATATTCACTAAGGAATTATACTCTTGTAAAGAAAAATGCATAGGCTTAGCAATCCCTACCAGAATCAAGTAGTACAGGAAATTTAGGAACAAACCACCATGGTGATCCACTGCCATAAATAAATTATACAACAACAAAAAAACTCCTTAAAATTATTTAGTAGCTCCAAAACTCATCTTCTTTAAGACAATATCAAAAGCACAAAAAAAAAAAAAAAAAAAAAACACAATCAGGTCCACTAAAGGAGCCCATGAACTTAGGCTCGCCTCCGAAGCCAAGGATTATTACAAATCCTTCTTTAGCAATGTTAGAAAACTAAAAATACCCAACACTGCTCAGAATCTATTCATAATGTTGCCTCCTGTTCTGGCCCAACTGACACTGCCAACATCCCTGTGAACAAATTTAGTGCTAACTTCACCCCTAAGACTTCTCTTCAAAGTTCCAAAATGTCTAAACCCCTTACTGATCCAGTTATTTCTAAAGGTCACTTACTGAAAGTGCTAGCCAAGACCAAAAACACTTCCTCCTTGGAATATGACAAAATGTCTGGTTGCTCAATCAGTAGTGTTAAATGTGCCCTTGCACACACACTCAACAAACTTCTTAAAAAGAGTTATGCACTTACCATAACTTGAAATCTGTGCTATCCAGTGTCATTATTCATCATGGATGGGTCCGACCTCAGATTTGAGCTAGCAACTAGTAGGGCAGCCCATGAGCTCAAGCTCCTCCCCTTACCAAGATCCCTTGCTAAGCACAACCCTCAGATCAAGTTTGCTGAATAGAAAGAAAGGAGCCAGTGAAACTGCCTATAAAGATGAAAAAAACCTGCCATGGGATACATCCCTCTGTAACTCCCAAATCTCCAGAAGGAGGGGGAAGGAGGGTGGGAACCTGATGAATAATGACACTGGATAGCACAGATTCCAAGTTATGGTAAGTACATAACTCTTTATCTGATGCTATCCGTATCATCACTTAACATGAATGGGTCAGAGTCCCCAGCTACTATGAACCCTGGGAGGCCTCAGGGAAGGATATGCCAGAGAACAGAGGAACCAAAGGAAGCCATGCTCCTGGACACCAAATCCAACTTATAATGTGTAACAAAGGTATGGGGTTTAGGGCAAGTGGCAGCAGCGTCTCATTGAAAGAATGTTTTGCCAAAAAGGGAGAAGATGTGGCTACTTTCCTAGTAGAGTGAGCTTTAACTGGTCCGGAAAGCTCCAGGTGTCTGCTTTCGTAAATGTAAGAGATACAGCTGGTGATCCAGTGAGAAACAGATACCTTGGAAACTCCTTGACCTTTCCTGGCCAGAGAGAAAGCAACAAAGAGCTGATCGTACTTCCGGAAGTTTTCAGTTCTCTTGACATAAAAACATAACTGTCTATGGATGTCCAGACAATGCAACTGATATTCCCCTTTATTGGAAAAATTGGGGAAGGACACAGGAAGCTGAATAGATTGGTTGAGGTTAGCCTCCAAGGCTACTCTAGGGACGAATGAAGGATTGGTCCTGAGAGACACCTTATCCTTATGGAACACCATGAAAGGGGGCTTTGATGCAGAAAGCCTGATTTTCGGAGACCCTCCTGGCCAATGTAACAGCCACCAATAATGCAGTCTTCTAAGGCAGGAAGAAAAGGTGAGACTTTCATTCAAATGGAAGTTGGATATAGCCACCAATTTGGGTGGCCAAGATAATGCTCTTAACTGGAGAAGGAAGCCTGGATTGGGATAGGATCACTGGAACTGGAGATACCAAGCGGTCAGACAAAAATACTGGAGATTGGGAAGAGGAAGCTCTTACAGATAGAAAATGAGATCTGGAATGGGATCTAATATCCAGGGTGGATATTTCAGATGAGACCAGAGGAGGGAAAAGCAAGCCTGATGAGGCCAAAAGGGGGTAATGAGGATGAGAGGAGTCTTCAGGCGACCGGGTTTCTGTAAGACTTTGGGAATGAGGGGAGTCGGTGGATAAGCATACAGAAGTCCCAACAGCCAATCATGAACCAGAGCATCCCTTGGTGACTCTCCCATGGGGGGCATCAAGACAAAGTAGTTGCTGCCTTTGTGGTTGATCAGAGAGGCAAAAAGATTGCAGCAAGGGAGACCCCAGCAGTCAAATATCCAACATGCCACTGACGGGTTCAGGGACCACTCAAGAGGACTCAAGATAGATCTGCTGAGCTTGTCAGCTAATACATTGGAACTGCCGGGAATGTGCATTGCAAGTAGAAAGCTCCTGGAAGACATCACCCACTCCCACACTCTCATCACTTCTCTGCACAAGAGATAAGACCATGCTCCCCCCGCTTGTTGATATACCAAACCACCGCCATGTTGTCTGTTTGAATTGCAATGGTCCTGAGAGGGTGACAGTTCTGGAAGGATTGCAATGTTAGAAGGATTGCTCTCATCTCCAAGACACTTATGTGCAATTTGGTCTCTAAGGGGGACCATGTGCCTTGAACCTTCCTTCCCTGAAAATGCCCCCCCCCCACCGCAACAGGGAAGCATCCATGGTCACTGTGGCCTTGGGTTGAGGAAGACAGATAGGTCTTCCCAGAAGGAAATCCGGAGCTTGGAGCCACCAAGCAAGGTGATACATACATGACTGAGAAATCCTGATGGTCCTGGACATTGGATGAAACTGAGTTGACCATTGCACCACTAGGGTCCACTGCAAAACTCTCATATGATACCGGGCAAGATGCACTAACTGGATTACCACCGCCATTGACCATATCGCTTGCAAGATCAAGTGGGCCGTGGGATGCTCCAGATTCAGCAACTGATGGACCTGGTCCCGAATAATCTGGACTCTACGTAGGGGAAGTGCTGCAGTCTCTGACACCGTGTCCAGAAGAAACCTGATAAATTCCAGGTACTGACACAGGGAAAAATGGGATTTGGGCAGGATGACTGTAATGCCTAGATCCCGAAAGAGACAGAGTGTAATCCGTGGCCAGTGTGAGTTGATGCCTGGTGAGGGCCATGAGGAGCCAATTGTCCAGGTATGGAAAGGCCTGGAAACCTTTCAGCCAGAGATGAGCTGCATTTGGTAAACACCTGTAGGGCTCTGGTGAGTCCAAAGGGCAGGGCTCTGAATTGGTGGTGGTTGGCCCCTAGCCGAAAGCACAAGTATCTCCTAGAGTGTCTGTCGATTTGGATGTGATAGTACTCATCCTTGAGTTCCACCGAGCACATCCAGATGTCCTTGCACAGAAGAGACAAAATGGACTGAACAGTGACCATCCAGAATTTCGATGTCTGGACTGACAAGTTTAGTTCACTGAGGTCCAAAATGGGATGTAGGTCCCCAGTTTTCTTGGGCACCAAAATGAATCAACAGTAAGTTCCGGACCCTCGTTGTCCTTTTGGGACCTCTTGGATGGCTCTGTTCTGAAGAATGTCTAGAACCTCAAGGAGGGCCAGCTCCCTCTGACGAGATGGAACTTCCAGAAGAGATTTTTGAACTGGGAGGCTGGAAAAAGGTTATGAAGTAACCCCTGGAAACGATGTTTAACACCCACTGATCTGAGGTAATACTTGTCCAGACTAGTGGGTGAAGGGAGAGTCACTAAGAAACATGGCCTTAACAGTATAATTGGGTACCCTTGTAACAGCCTTAGAGTAGCTAGCTTTGGAGTGTTCTGGTGACAGTACCTACCTTATAGTCTGGGCAGAAGGGGCATAGTTGATAAATCTGCACCAGCCTTTCCCAGGTGTGTATGTGTGTGTGTGTGTGTGTGTGTGTGTGTGTGTGTGTGTGTGTGTGTGTGTGTGTGTGTGCGCGCACCTTTGTGTGAAAATCAAACCTCAAAGAGTGTGTGTGTGTGTGTGTTTGTGTGTGTGTGTGTGTGTGCGTGTGTGTGTGTGTGTGTGTGTGTGTGTGTGTGTGTGTGTGTGTGTGTGTGTGTGTGTGTGTGTCAGCTACTTGGAACAGGGACACAGAGCACTGGTTTCACAGAGAAGGTGGTGGAGGACTTGGCTTGGAACACTCGGCTGAGGACTCAATTCTACAGCTCTGGTCAGTGTGGAGTCTTACTTGGGGCCTGGTGAGAGACAGAGAACCCAGCCCCATGTTCCCTGTGTCCACTTAAGGGAAATTGTGCTTGGTACAGTGAGTTGCATCTGAAAATACTGTGTGTATCTACCATTATTCAAAGCGAATGTCCCTCATCGGTGTCAGTAGTGAGGGTTGAGGCTCTTTGATTAGGGGTCCAGAGGAGGGATGTCACACCCTGATAAAATAATAGGGTTAATTAGAAGGATATAAGAGATAAAAATTAAAATGGAAGGGTTCCTCTCTGAAAGGTTGTGTCTGAACAGATGAAACAGGCAGGGGTGTCCTCTTTCCTCTTTGTTATTTGTGTTATATTTAGAGTCATTGACAAAGTAATAAGGGACTCAGAAATTCAAGGCTATAATTGGTATGGCAATAAAAAAAAGTTTGCTTTACATGTAGATGATATTATTTTGTAAATGAAAAAAAAAAACAGAAAAGGCCAACTCAGTGTTGTCAAACATTCTGACACAGTTTCATGTCTTTTCGTGTAAAATCGATGAAGACAAAACAAAGGTTCTAGCTGTAAACTATGTACCCAAACATGAATTGGTTCAACAATACCAATATTTAGGGGGACACGATAAAATGAAGTAATTAGGAGTATGGATTAAAAAGGATTCTGCTACGGCAGCTAAGCATATGTGGGAAGCGACTAAAAAGATGATACAAAAACTGAGAAACTGGAAGATTTTGTTTTTGTATATGGATAGCAAGCTACAAGCAGTGAAAATATTTTTAGTTCCCTTAGTTTTATATACAGGTCAGGCATATTTTTATCAACCAAAGGAGATGCTACGGACAGCAATTAATAAAGAATTGAAGTATTTTATCTGTGGCAAGAAAAGGGAAAGGGTTAAATGGGATAAGCTTGATCCTTCCAGCAGAAGAAGGTGTTTTAGGATTACACAATTTTGAAGGGATATTTTGGAGGTACACAGTAAAGACTTATATTCATAAAGCAAGCAGAAAGCTATAATTCAAAGTGGAAAAGGGTGATGATGAAGCAGGGGTGATTTTCAAGAAATAAGGAGACAGAGCAGGATTACGGATGCAGACCCTTAAGGAGGACAACAACGGCCTGCATTTCTTTTTTTTTTCACTTCTTTCTTTTGATGACTTCCTAGACTTCTGCATTCCACCACCAACTTTCCTAATGTACTTTACTACCTTACTAGGCTTGGGCTCATACCTATTCTGTAGTCCTCACACATGCTGTTTTAAAGACTTTTTCCACATATTTCCTCTTCTTCCTGAGATGACACAGCCCTGAGTAATGCCTTGAACTCTTGTACTTTCTCTACAGTCAACTTCCAGGTCTTCAGCCTAGTCTCTGTTGACCTTATAGCCTTCTCTGACCACTCCTTGCAGCTGATGGTTGTGACAACCAGTGGTTTATGCTGTGGGCTGACTGTTTTACTGAGGGTGACTTTGAATAGCTGACTCTTCCCTAGTGCCCGTTCCTTATTAGGAGGACGTCTACCCAAGCAGCATGTTGGTAACTCTTGTACTTGATCTTGTGGCTATCTCTCTTGCCACCAAGGGGGCTTGCCCTGCAAAAAAATTAGTTGTTTGAACGTGGTTTTGACAAATGTTTTTTGATTTTTTTCCATTTGTCATAATTATCTTCAGTGAGTCGACATGAACTCCTTACCATCATGTCATCCACTTCCAAGTTGTGTCCTGTCAGTGAACCCACAATGAGTGTAACAATTTAGCTTTATGGCAGGCACACAGAAATATACACACCCCTCTCATTGTTAGCATATATCCCTGGCACAGGTCATAGTAGGTCAGGTCCTCACCCCACGTATCACTGGTAAATACAGATATCAGTTTGGTGACATTAGTCAACAACATCATCCCTGGCACAGGTCACAGTAGGTCAGGTCCTCACCCCACTTATCGCTGGTAAATACCCATGCCAGTTTGGTGACATTAGTCAACAACATCATCCCTGGCACAGGTCACAGTAGGTCAGGTTCTCACCCCACTTATCACTGGTAAATACCCATGCCAGTTTGGTGACAGTTAACAGCATCAACCCTGTCACAGGTCACAGTAGGTCAGGTTCTCACCCCACTTATCACTGGTAAATACCCATGCCAGTTTGGTGACATTAGTCAACAACATCATCCCTGGCACAGGTCATAGTAGGTCAGGTCCTCACCCCACTTATCGCTGGTAAATACCCATGCCAGTTTGGTGACAGTCAACAGCATCATCCCTGGCACAGGTCACAGTAGGTCAAGTCCTCACCCCACCTATCATAGGTAAATACCTATGTCAGTTTGTCACATTAGTCAACAACATCATCCCTGGCACAGGTCACAGTAGGTCAGGTCCTCAACCCACTTATCACTGGTAAATACCCATGCCAGTTTGGTGACAGTCAACAGCATCAACCCTGTCACAGGTCACAGTAGGTCAGGTCCTCACCCCACTTATCACTGGTAAATACCCATGCCAGTTTGGTGACATTAGTCAACAACATCATCCCTGGCACAGGTCATAGTAGGTCAGGTCCTCACCCCACTTATCGCTGGTAAATACCCATGCCAGTTTGGTGACAGTCAACAGCATCATCCCTGGCACAGGTCACAGTAGGTCAAGTCCTCAACCCACTTATCACTGGTAAATACCCATGCCAGTTTGGTGATATTAGTCAACAACATCAAATCATCTAGAGCCAATTTTTACACCAGTGAGTGGCTAGATCTGACACAGCATGCAGTTTGTGATCTGTGTTCTTCTACCTTGAGGATACTATGCATAAGAGTTGATACACAAAGCGGTTGGTATATACAACTATTGCCCCTACAGGGCACCATCTCAGTATGTGCTGCTGCCTACACCTCCCTTCTTGGGTGAGTTTGAGGTAGAAACACTCAGCATGTGTTTAAAAGGTGGGAGGAATCCAACAGAGACCCAGGAAGAACATGCAAATTCTATACAGGCACTGGCCGGAGGACAGGATTGAATCTTGTTCCTTGTATATGGGAGGCAAAGACCTTAATCATTATGCCAATTGATCAGTGCATTATACCAACTGGGCTAGGCAGCAGACTGCAGGACTTCAATGAAATTATGTAGACCAGTGCACATAATTTGCATTTGTGAAATGAATTAAGTTTAGCACACTGCAATACTTTAAACCATGGTATACTTTAAAATTTCATCAGCTGAACAGGTGTTGGGGGGGGGGCTGCACTGGCATTCTAAGCAAGTCTCCTCATCCACATGCTCACAGTGTTTGAGAAATAAATGACAGGTATGGCGGAAAATAATGAGGTTGATGAAAGACATCCACTGACAGCTGCTACGTAGCTGTAAAGTACACTATAAGGCATATGTACCCTTCAGAAAGAACTTATCCTAGTTAATACCTGGTGTACTGAAAAACAGGGTCAAAAGAGTGTAACATCATTTCATTTGGAACCCTATCCTCACCATGTAACATAAACAATACTTCCCTACTAATCGAACATTTACTCAGGGACCAGGGTAATCGGGCTGACAGGTCTCTCTCCTTTTATTATCATTTAGCAACTGCACTAAGAAAATCCTTCAGCTGAGCATAACTAATTCCCAAGGGTTATGTCCTCCAGAACTAAAAAGATGTCCAGTTCTCTTACATTCAGCACTAATCAGATCAATTGTACAGTATAACGTTCCCTTCTTGATGTATCTCGCATATCAAACAACTCCTATCTAAGAAGGTTTGAGACATAAAGACCTAGAGCTAACGAGAGGCTAGAGGCCCTATCTCTCCATTCAGTATCTTATAGACACTTGAATGGTGATCTGTGCCTTGTGTGTCATGCCATTAGAGACCATGTCATTGCGGGTCTAACAGCTTACACAGCGCTAGCACTAAGGACATAAATCTTCACCGGCAGATAAAGAGAACATAACGAAAAAACAGAGTTATTATACAGTACATAATGAAAAAACAGATTTATTATACAGTACCTCCCCCTCTCTGCCTGCAGGTTAAGCAGAGTGATATGTTACCATCCTTCAAACAGAATCTGGATGAATGGAAAAGGATCCCAAATTTACCCTGGAACTAACTGGCTTAGCCTTCTTTGAAAATCGGGTCCAGTATGAAAGTATGATCGACAAGGTGCTGATGGTCATTGACTAAACTGCTCTGAAACTCCTATGAATCCCATGAACAGAAATACATTACGTTTATATGTGCCACAGCAGTGCTTAAGCACTCATTCTTAACAACAGCAGACTCTGTACCATTTTGTTTTCATTTTTTATCGTCTATAATCAGAGCACTACAAATAAATGGAATCTGTGGGCAAACTACATGTAGAACAATGTTTAGTACTGTGAGTGAGGTTTAAGGGAAGGCAGGAATTGAGAATGTATGCAATGCTAAAGTGAATGACAATTGTTAAAACCAAAACATGTATGTACACTGCATGAAATTTTTTTTCTGTGGTTTGTTTTCTCATCTACTAATGTATGTATTTATGTCAATACCTAAAACGAGAATTAAAAAAAAAAAAAACAGTTAAGAATACATAATCAGTGTATCATTTGAGCTTTTAAGGTGTGCCTCTCACAGACATCTTACAGGCCCCGAGGTAAAGCTGGCCCTATACTATAGTGACTTGACTTTGTACTCATCATGAGTTAAAACAGTATCATGCAATTCCAGCTGATAGGTTAATAAGATATATGCATTAGCAACTGAAGCCATTCCTGTAGTGGAGATCTTGAAAGGGGCATGCGTGGTGCTCAACAACAGTTTATATACATGAAAAAAAAAGGGTAGAATCGTAAACCTTGAGTAACAGCTCAATTTTAAATGGAAAATGCACCCTGCTTATGTGACCAGATCAAATTAATGCAAGACAAGTATTCTCTTTTTAAGCAAGCAGACAAATATTCATCCATGGTTATGAGCAGCAGGTTGTATGGTGCCATGGGGCACAATCTCCAGCAATAGTTATTCAATTTTAGGCTTTGTCCTACCAATAAAGTGCACATTACACTAATTCTAAACCTAAATTCTTACAGATTAAAAAAAAAAATTGTACAGAAGGAAATTTATTTCAATTAGCAAAAAAAAAAAAAAGAAAAAAAAGAAAGAAAGAAAGAAAAAAGGTATGTTTGAGCTTGGAAGCAGCATTCCCAGGATTCACAGGAGGATCATATTTTAAGGAAGGATACATCTGACTGTGCAGCTGCAAGTTTAGAGAAGAGATGGTATTTCTGCACTGGTTTAATGAGGGTCACTTACTTTGGAACAAATGAGAATGGCAGAATGGTTTTCCTCCCAAAATGAGCTACCACAGCAGCAACAGTTTGCAGCTTTCTTAGGAAGCAAGAATGTCGTAAGCCATATGGAAAAGATTGTTTTTGGCTTAAGCGTTCTCTTTCCCACAGAGTATTCTACACCCCTATATCCACATATAATATTATGCTGCCAGTTCCCTTCAGGTTGTTCTACTCATTCACATTGAAGAATGGCAGTACTCAGAATTAATGTTTATATTAGAATTTCTGGATAGAATACCAATAATATTTTATTTTTCAGTAGCACATACTGATTGATATTTTTGTCATCTTTTAAACAAACAATAATAAGCCCCTTCTTCACCTACACAAGATAAGCACATTTCAATGATTTATTAATTTTTTTTGTGAAGAGTAATAATTACTTATCTGAAACGATTTCTACCTCAGTTCACTCCGTGCTAGACAGCAGTGTCAGGTTTCCAGAAACTCCAGCCTCAACCATGACTGGCACTAAAGGGTAAAAAGAGCTGTGAATCTCCAAAGACTCAACTCATTTATGACCCCAGTGGGCAGAAAAGAAGCACAAAGCTGTATGGGTTATCCCTGTGTGAAAACATTAAAACATGACAGTCAATATGACATACCAGTCAGGAAGACAAATTCTTAAAGAAAACATTCTGGGATTTCATGGAAATCCAACATGACATGCCTATATGAAGCTGAACAGCACAGAAATGGCACAAAAGAAATGAAACAGTTACTCAATACATTACGTGTATCTGGTGCTGTAGGGACAGGTCTATATCACATAATCGAAGTATGACAACTTCGAACGTGATATGGTCGAGACCATATGTTCGAAGTTGTCATAATTCAAACTCAAAAAAATAAATAAATAAAAAACAGGAACAATGTCCTGACAGCTGTAAGCAGGGAGGCAAGCCCACGTGCATCCTCCACACCCCAGCTCTTTAAATATATCGACTCCAAGACCGCGCTACAGTTCAATACTGCACTGTAGCGTGGTCTCAGAGTCAGTATATTTAAAGAGCGGGGGGGGGGTGCAGAGGGGCTTGCCCCCCTACTTACAACCCCTTATTTTCTTTTTTGTGCTTTTTTTTTTTTTTACGTATTCGAAATTCTGTAAGTTCGAACATTTAGGTTCAAACATATGGTGTTTGAAATTACAGAATTTCGACTACGTAATATGGACCCTGTAGTGACCACTTTAAAGGAAGGAAATAAAATGCATTCTGGGAAAAACAGCTAAGTTTAGGATGTAGCTGTCTTTTAAAGCAAGTGTTTATGAAGCCATGCATGCAAGCAGCTGACATTCATTTTGCATTTGTGAAATGAATTAAGTTTAGCACACTGCAATACTTTAACCATGAAATAGCACATACAGACTTACAGCCTTGTTCTTCTAGTTTACACAACAGTTTGTATCACTTAATGACAATGCATGAATTTTACCGACAACTGATGAAACTAGTCTGCTCCAGTGTTAAGCTTCCAGTGTGGATGTTAAGCAGTAAGTCTGTGTACTGTGTGGGCAGTTCTCCCACCCCCTCAAAAACAAAACAAAACAAAACACAAGTAAACCTAATAGGACATATCTTCAACAATCTCTTACAGCTGTAAGCAGCTGGCAGCTACCATAAGTTATGACTTCATACTAATCTCATTAACATCCATGATCCAGTTTCTACCAACGTGTGTCTCACACTGCATGACACATCTTAAGGCAGCTTAATGTCTCATCTCTGTTCAACTGCAAGATTTTAACAGCAAACCATCCAGTGCAATTCTACACACCAGTTAGTACCATCCAGTGCAAGTCTACACACCAGTTAATACCATCCCGTGCAATTCTACACACCAATTAGTACCCTCCAGTTCAAGTCTACACACCAGTTAGTACCATCCAATGCAAGTCTACACATCAGTTGGTGCTGCACCCCCACTTAGATCTGAAATCCTACACAAACTGTTTCAAGAATGGTTCACCTACGTCACTAATGATGCCCCCCTTAAAAAGAAAATGGAAGCATGTAACTGTCCCATGTCCAAGATGTTTTTAATGCAAATTACGCTGCAATAAACCTCAACGTATTTTTCACACCACTCACTCAGCTGCCTGAATCTCTGGTTTTACACCACTTCCTATAGCAGCTTCACATCTGACACTAACAATTTTCTGTTGCTACGACCGATTGATGAACCAAACTCTTGAAGACTGGAATATCTGATCTCACATTTTCCAGTAGAAACAAATGTGTAGATTACCATGTAATGCTGTGCAATATGGTAGGATAAAGTAGCACTTCGGAGCAGATCCAGACTATGATTGTACTTTAGTAAAAACATTATAATAAAAAACATATTACACAGAGCCAATCATAACTTCTGCGTTCACTTTGTTAGAAATAATGTGTATGCATTTTTCAGTACAGCAGTTTTCTGTCCATTAGAATCAGATGGTAACACAGTTTAAATGGCACCATATTAAATGAAATTGTGACAAATGTTTACTTTCATGTAAGGCTTTAAAGTGTTAAAACACACAATCTTTTAATGGAAAATGCAGGCATGCTTCTGATAACTAATTTACATTGTCACCTGAATTGTGGCAAAGTGGTGGGCCACAGCCTGTTTTATAAGTGGCGTTGCTGTAATTAGGTAACCTTTCATAAGACTTAAGAAAACACAGAACTATACCAAGGCTGTGGTTTGGAATTGCCATAAAATGTGTATGCACAGTTCTGTACAGCTGCTCTGCAACAAGCTGCTCTTCTCTCTTTGGACATGATGTGACTACTATGCATCCTATCGTCATAAAATGGTTCAAAGGAGGCTTGACTCTAATCACTAGAATCACATCTTCATGAATTTTTCAAGTGTAGCCTCACAGTTACTTACTAAATTCTATCAAGTCAGGTGTTGTACACAAGACACTGACCTACTCATGGTAGCCCTATTTCAATACTGAGCCACGTTTGGCTCCGCACGTGTAATAAACCAAATTTGAGCTCGCATCCACCTCTTCTTGTTAATATGCACACAGAGCTAAATCATTCTGTCATTTATGACAGTACACTTGTTTAAAATCTTACCATAAAGTACAGTTGTGCACACTTACCATAAATGTAGATGTTCAAGTGTATTCACTGTTGCAGTCCTGACTTGTGGGATTTCCTTTGGTGTAAGCCCTCAGCCGGCCTGGCTACCAGAGTAAAAAATATCCCTCCTCGTTAGGCTGGCGGATATCCTATCAAATGTAGTACACTTGGGTGTAAAGGGAGCGAGCCAACACCATGATATCAGTTTTATCTTGCCCCATAGAGGGTAGGAGCCCCAGGATGAACAATAAGCAAGGGTCTAAAACAGAAACTAGGCCAGGCAGGTGAAACACCCAGGGGGTCCACTGTCTTGGGAAGAAGACAGAAGCAGACTATACTATTGTAGGCAAAGGAGGGAGGACAGCAACAGTGAATTCACTCGAACATCTACATCTTTATGCTAAGTGTGCACAACTGTAGTATGTTCTTCATGTTTCCTGTTGCAGTCCTGACTTGTGGGATGACTCCCAAAGCTGAGATGAGAGTGGAAGGATGCCCTGCAGGATGGCAATGGCAAATCCTGCTCCAGACCTGGAAAAGCTGATAACTGGTAGTGTTTGGTAATAGTATTCACAGATGACTGGGTAGCAGCTTCCAAAATGTCTTTGGTAGGAACTCTCTTTAGGAAGGCAGCAGAGGTAGCAGTGGCCCTAGTAGTGTGAGTCCTGACAGCTTCAGGTGGCCTTTTACCATGACAGTTGTAGTAAAAGGAAATACAATGACAGATCCACCTGAAAACAATCTGTTTGGAAACTGGTTTCCCTTCTGAGTCATTGGCTAAAGGCACAAAGAGTTATTCTGATTTTTCTAAAAGATTTAGTTCTGTCAAGATAGTAGCGGAACTGTCTATGTACATCCAAGGAATGAAGAATCCCCCCCCCCCGGTTCTGAGGATTGGGGAAAAAGGTGGACAGGTGTAGGCTTGATTCAAGGATGTGTCTATGACCACCTTGGGCATAAAGGATGGGTTAGTCCTGAGGGATACTCTGACTGGATGGAATATGAGAAATGGTTCTACTGCCATGTGAGCTTGGAGTTCAGAGACCCACCTAGCTGGGATGACAGCCAGTAAAAGGGCAGTCTTTCAAGTTAAAAATTTGAGGTCAGCAGAAGCTGCCCATTCAAAGGGGGTACGGTCTGTAGATTGGGTGCACAAACCTCCCATTATCTTGAGTCAGAAGGTCCACACTCTGAAGTAACTGCCATGGATTTTCGTTGGTTAAACTTAATAGCAGAGGTTACCAGTGATGTCTTGGGTCCCCTTCACTGACTTTTAGGAGGACCCAGGGAAGAATAGGCAGGAGAGGAAATGCATAAAGGAAAAGGTGGGTCCAGAGGAAGGAGAAAGCACCTGTCTTCCAGGTTGTGAGCGGTTTGCTCCTGGAATAGAATCTTTTTAGTTGAGCATTTTCTTTGGTGGCAAAGTGGTATATCTGTGGGGTTCCCCACTTCTGGATTATGTTGAGAAACATTTCCTGATACAGATGCCATTCATGGGATCCATCAGGTTCCTGCTGAGGTGATCTGCTAGAGTGTTTTGAACCCCTGGAAGGTATTGTGCCACAAAGTGCAACCCCAGAGACTGAGCGGTCTCCCAGATCTGCATAGCAAGTCGACATAGAGGATAAGAGTGAGTACCTCCTTGTTTGTTTATATACCACATGACTGTCTTTTTTGACTATCAGGACCCCTGATTTCCATTTGTCATTGAAAGCTACTAGGCCCTTTTGAACTGCCATCCAGTTCCAGTTTATGTGCTCTTCTCTGACCTAATTTTCCCATTTGCCTTGGGAACGAAGGTGTTGGAAACAAACCCCCCAGGCTGTCTCTGTGGTTAAAGTTTGACCCTGAGGGGTGAACCTGAAGAGGAGACCAAGGTGCTGGGCACAAGCCTGTGTCCACCATGCAAGTTCCTCCTTGAGACAAGCGATCAGCTGAATTTTGGTCACCAGGGATTGCGAGTGCTGGCACCACAGATTCTTGAGGTACCACTGGAGCTTCCTCATGTGTAGCCTGGCTAGATGCCATGTAGCCTAATGCTCTGAGGAATTCCCTGGCTGAGAGGTGTTATCTCTGCATAATACCTTGGAAGTAGTGTGTCAAGAAGGAGACCTTTTCTAGAAGAAGGAAGGCCTTTTGAAGGGAAGAATCCAGAACGGCCCCCAGGAAAACTATCCTGGTGGATGGGTCTGTGTTGCATTGGTATAGATTTAAGGTGAACTCCAAGGAGGTGAGGAGGTTATGAGTAAAGGCCAGATCCCTGAGGAGTGTTGACAGACTCAAGGCTTGAATAAGGCAGTCATCTAGATATGGATAAATTTGGACCCCTCTTGTTCTGCAGAAGGGGATCACAGGGGCTAAGCACTTTGTGAAAACCCTGGGAGCAGCAGACAAGCCAAAGGGTGGAGCAGAGAATTGAAAGTGACTGCTACCTTCTCTGAAGTAAACAAAGCTTCTGCATGATTCTTCTACAGGAATATGGAAGTAAGCATTCTTTAGATGCAGGGTGACCATTAAGGCCTGGGGAGCTATCATGGGTAGTAGCTTTAGAAGAGTCAACATTTTGAATTTTGGTACCAGTAGAGACTGATTGAGAGTGGACAGGTCAAGAATAGGGATTCTGGGAACAAGGAATAGCCTGAAATAGAACCCCTTTCCTTTTTGGTGTTCTGGGACTGGTTCCACTGCACCCTGTGAGCACAGACTGAGAATTTGAGAAAGGGCCTCTCTTCTTTCATTTTGTGGAATATCTAGTAACCTGTGTAGCATAATGGCTCTTTGAAAGTCAGCCTGTGACCATTTGAGATAATATTCAGAACCCACTTGTCTGAAGTGATGAGAGACCAATTTTCTTTGAATGGGGACAGCCTTCCTCCCGGTCTTCCTCCTATGTTTTTGGGAGAGGGTGGTGGCAAGGGGATGGGAGAGTCATTGCTTCTTTCTGCCATGACCCTGTAGCATAGAAGTCCCCTGCCTGTGGGTTTCTGAGGACCATTACCTGGGCCTTTGTGAAGGCTTTCCTTCCAGGGTTTCCTTTGCCTGCATTTTGACTGAGAGGGAAAGGACCAGTGTTTAGTGGAAAAATTCCTACTAAACCTAGGAGGCTGAACTTGGAGGAAGTCTTTAACAGTCTGCATAGATTTTGCTTTATCTTCCATCTTTCTGAGCACAGTCTCAGCTTTTGGCCCAAAGAAGAAGTCCTTGTCCAGGAGTGCATCCAGAAGGCTGGACTTCACATGATCTGGGAGGGTCTGCTCCCTAAGCCAAGCATGCCTTCTAATGACAGAATCAGAGACTGCTGCTTGGCTGCAGGCCTCCATGGCATCATAGCCACAATGTAAAGAATGTCTAGCCACTTGGGAGCTAGAATAGCAAAGGTCCAACTATTCCTTGGAAATGTTCTTGACCTCCTGGGAAGACATCTTTTGTTTCATTTAATCTAAAATAGTTTGTTGGTATTTGGTCATATGAAACTGGTTATTAAGGGTCCTGATGGCTAGGGTAGCAGAAGTGTAAACTTTTTTACCAAACCTGTCAAGGGCCCTGCTTTCTTCATCAGCTGGTAAAAGACTTTTTGAAGAGCTAGCACTTGCTCCTTTGGGGCCTGGAGTTACAACCTCTGGATATGCAGAAGGATTCTTCAAGAGCTACTTATGTGAATCCAGTACCCTGTAGAACCTGTCTGGTTTTTGAGGGACCGGAGGAAGAGAATCTGGGTTCAAGGAACAATCTGTAAAAACATTCTCTACAACCTCCAACACAGGAGGAATAGCCAAAGGTTTGAGTTCTGGCAGATCAAAAAACTCCCTAACCCTCTTATTTGATTGTTGGTATTCCTGGGTGTACCACTGAAAATGCTCCCTCATGGCATGGAGAGTTTCCCCAAAAAATGTGTCCTCAGGAGGCGAAGCTGAATCTAGATTCTCTTCAGAATCTGAATCTTCAGAAGAAGTAAGGAAGGGTCCGTTTCTCAAAGTAAGATTCATCCTGGTTAGAATCCTCATCAGAATCAGAAAGCTCAGAGAAAACTTCAAGAGTAGCATCCTTCTTCTCTTTCCCTGGGAAATTACCAAAAGGGGTTGCCTAGCTCTGACTATAGAAATAAGGTCTTCAGCTAATCTCACTAGGTCTTGCTGATATCCCTGTGCTTTGGAGCCGTTAAGCCTAGGCATAGGGCCCAGGTAGAACCCTTCTGAGAGGCAGCTCTGGCCTTGGGCCTACATATGTCCGCAATCCTGATGCCATTCTCTTTGTGAGGATTAGCTAATGTCACAAAGAGACATCATCTTTAAAAGATCACTAGATGGAAGCCGAGGTCTGCAGAGTGACCCAGGACCTGACTGACAAACTAAGAATCAAGGCCTGTGTAGAAGGTGAGGGACCCGAGGGCATGTCGTACTCCAGCTGTGTCTTGACAGAGGCCTGCACCACCACGTCAGTCACAGAAGGGGGCTGCGAAAGCGCCTTGCCTTCCTCAGCGATAATGAGCCTTGGGGGACTGGCAGACAGAGAACGACTGTCATCCAAGGTCCTAAGCTTGGGTCTTTTTTCTTTATGTTTCCTACTCTTAGGGAGCTCAACTTCAGGATGACTGGTGGACACCACCAGATGATGTAAAGAAGATGGGAGACTAACATGCCTAGCTAAGATCTCGGCCCTATACCTGATAGTCCTAGAGTTGAAATGAGCTCAAAAACGACAATTAAGAACTTTGTGATCAGGGCCTAGACAGGTAACACAGAGCGAATGGAACTCTCGGTGTGGGATTTGCTTATCACAATGGAGACAATTGTTAACCTTATCTAACACGGGTTAAAGCAAGAAAAAAGAGTTCTCCGATGGGTCACTTAGCTTTCAGATGACTTCTCTCTGGTGCAGACCAACCAATGCACCGAAATATTGCTTCTGGCTCTGACGGCAAGAAAAGACTGATATCATGGCTTTAGCTGGCTCCCTACATACCCAAGCATACTGATGTTAGATAAGACATTTGCCAGCTTAAGGAGGAGGGAAATTTTTACTCTGGTAGTTGGGCCGGCCAAGGGCTTACACAGCAGAAAATCCCATAATTCAGAACTGCAAAAGTGAAACACGAAGGACATCCACAGATGTCCTTCTCCTCACTATTGCAGTATGCATAACCTAAAGGATCTCCTGTCAATGATGGCCCAACGTCTGGTCAGTATACCAAAGCCTTTAGTACTTATATGGATAGTACATCACACATACACCCCCCCACATGCAAGACGTAGGGCATAAA